>NW_020290249.1:2905366-3164722 GCF_003144295.1 Acaromyces ingoldii | reverse complement strand
CTAACCCTAACCCTAACCCTAACCCTAACCCTAAGAAAAGTCGTTTACCCCTGATTTAGCCAAAGTAGGGTTAGGTGGGACAGCCTTGTAACCCCCACCCCCTGTCCAAGGGTTACTCTTTTTTCACGTACCTCACTCAGACATAGGTGATTTTTTTGTTTTGCTCCTGGGACAGCTCCTACAACGCGCCAACCCCTCATTTTTTCGCCTTAATCAACCGGGTAGCCCTCAATTCACGCTTTCCAATGAAGTACGTCTCGTTGTATAACCCCGGTCGCTTCGTCTGGGCAGTACGGAGTAACCCTAACCCTAAGTGAATCTGTCTCAAACTTGCCAGAAATGCGCCCGGACGCCCCCTTTACCCTTAGGAGTGGTCCCTCAGTCCATATCCCCCTTTGGCCCTGATCCGGCCAAAGTAGGGTCAGGTGGGACACCCTTGTAACCCTACACTCCCTCTAGTTCAAAAGTCGCTTGCCCCTGATTTAGCTCAAGTAGGGTTAGGTGGGACAGCCTTGTAAGATAGGACGGATTTTTAGGACGATCAGGACGGGCTTGGACGAGTTTGTGGGACGGCTTGGGACGGGCTGGGACGGATTTTCTGGACGAATGGGACGAATGGGACGAGTTTCCCAGACGGACAGGACGGGCTGGGACGACTGAGACGAGCTGGGACGGATTTTTCACTTGTCTTTGTGCGATCTTTTTTGTTCATTTACTTGCGAGGGCGCTGGTCGTCGGAACCTTCAGAAAGAAGGTATGTATGGAGCCGGCAGAGCTTCGCCCTTTCCGCGCATTCTTTTGGGGCCAGCGCACTTCCAGCGGATCAAGCAACACCTTTGCAACGGCTGGACGGGCCGTGGACTGGAAACGACTGACTTTCGCACCTTTACCTTGGCCAATGCCGATCATCACGACATCTTTTCTCCGCAGAACGTGCCGGTGCTGCAACGCTTCATAGAGGAGACGGAACTGCAGAGACGATTCTGAGACTTCTGTTCAGAGAGAAGAGCAAGAGCAAAGACGATGTTTGAGTGCAGAGAAGAAGTTTTGCGACGCCACGCTCGTGCTCGGTCGAATCCCAGAGTCCAAGGGCGATGCCGTTGATGGTTGAGTTCGGTGCGAAAAGTAACCTTCGGCCCGACTGGAGAAACGAAATACATGCGGCGCGCCAGCGGGACCGCGTGCCGGCGGCCGCATCGACGACGATTTTCCAGCTCGGAGCTTATTCGGAAAGAAAAAATCGGTGGATTTACAGTCCGAGATCTCTCGCCGACAGAAGCAGACTAGCGTTTCTTTCTGGTGCGGATCACACGCAGGACAGGAGGTTCATGGCTGCTGGGTGGCCGGTGAGTCACCGTGCTCCTTTTGCTACCGAAAAAGCTCCGACCTGTGTTGAATGCCGCTTTGCCTGCATCGGACGGGGAAGGCTATATAAGCCACCGAGTGGGTCGAGAGACCTCGACGGCATCCCCTGCGCGCAAACAAGAAGAAGCAAAGATGCTGCTGTCTACCCACTTGCTCGTATTCCTCTCCGCCTCTCGGCTCCTGGTCACTGGCCGTCCGCTGTTGTCCAGACGCGGTGCGAGTGCTTCCATCTACGGCGATAACGCGACGGCCCACGGACCTCGCAACGACCTCCCCTATACCTTCGCACTGCCACAGGGTGTGAAAGAGGGACAGGTCGCCTCGGGCGACCAAGGTCTGCTGCAAAATCTTCTCGCGGCGGAATGGATCGTCGACGGGCTCTACAGAGCGGGCATGAAAACGTTCAAAGCATCCGATTTCGTTGATGCCGGCTTTCCGACGGACACCTACAGCCAGCTGAAGGCCGTCTACGAAAACGAGAATGGCCATCTCAGAGTGTTTGAAGACGCAATTGCCTCTACGAACATCAAACCAGGTCGCTGTCAGTACCTGTACGGCTTCGAAGACATCAAGAACAGGACGCTCCAGGTGCAAAAGTACATGGTCATCGTCTCGGAAATTGAGATCGGCTCGATGGCCTATCTCACAGGCCTGGCACAGCAGGCAGAGAGTGCGGAAACCCTGGCCACAATCATGGGCACGATCTCGGCAGAGACCCGCCATCTCACATTCGTAAATGGCCAGGTCCTTAGGATCGGCAGTTTCGTCGGACCAACCGACACCGTCTATCCTTGGCCGCTTCAGATCCTCTCGACCACCAAGCAGCTGATCGTACCAGGCAGCTGCCCCAAACAGAATCCCGAGTACCCGAGCCCAGACCAGAAGCTGCCCAAGCTGTCCTTGAACACGTCGGCCTCTGACATCAAGAGAGCAAACGGAACAATGAACATCGCGTTTGCCAAGCCAAGCGGCGGCGATCTGCCCCCGCTCCAGCGGTCCTCGCCAGAAGCAAGCAACCTGCACGCCATCTTCTTTAATAGCCTGTTCAACTACACTGTCAAGGCAAGCTTCTTGGAGGACGGAAGCATCTTCGTCAACATGCCCACGTTGACGGCCAATAACGGCAACCTGCTCGTGGCTATTGCCAATACCTCGAACGTAAGGAGCAAGGAAGACATTGTTGCTGGTCCCCTGCAGGTCCAGCTCGGGGCGGTCAGCTAAGAGCAGCAGCCATTTCACTCGATCTTAGTATACATCATGTTGCACACCTTCTTGATCTCGCTAAAAGCCAGTAATGGAGTTTCTCGGGCCACGCGTGACCCTGCTTGCATGCCCGAATGAGAGAGGAGAGAGAAGAGAGAGAGGATCTAGTCTTCGCTCTGAAAATCACCAATCAAATTGATCCCCTATGTGGTTCTCAGTTGAGTCACTCGGTACTCTTCTCAAATCGCGTACCCCTCCGTCGCACGAGCGGGTCGTCGAGGCCGGGGATGGAGATGAAGCCGGGGAGCCTCTTGATCGACTCGATCCAGGCAAGCACGTGGGGGTAGCGCTTGAGGGAGATGTCGCCCATGGGCGCCAGGGCGATGTAGACAAAGTTGGAGATGTCGGCAATCGTCGGCCGGTGGGCCACCAGCCATCCGCCCTGCTTCTCCAGTTCGCCATCGATGATCGCCAGCGATCTGTGGCCGCGCTCCTTGGCGTCCCGGAGCCGTGCAGCCAGCAGTGCGTCGTCGTCGGTGTTCTGACCGAGGCCGTTGTAAGGCCCGCCGTAGGACAGGATCGCCCGTGCGGTAAAGACGCCGTGCTGCACCCATCCATTGGCAAAGGCGAGCCACTCGATGATTTTTGCCTGCTCCAGGAGATCTTTGCCGTAGTAGGACGACGGCCCACTGCCCTGCTTTCCGTCGTCGCCGTACACGGCTGAGAGGTAGGTGAGAATCGAGGAAGAGTCAGTGAGCACGACGTCGCCCAGCGTGATGGTGGGCACCTCGCCCTTGGGGTTGATCGCGCGGAACGACGCGCTCTGCTGCTCGAGGTTGAGAAAGTCGAGGTCTTTCACCGTGTAGTCGACCTTGAGCAGCGCCAGCAGCAGGCGGACCTTGTAGCTGTTGCCCGACTCGGGCCAGCTGTAGAGCGTGAGCTGGTCAGACATGGTGCCTGTGGCTTGCGCTGTCTCGTATCGCGGATCTGGCTCTGTTGCCCCCCTCTTGAAGGTTCTCCCTGGCCTTGCGGCGGGCAGAAGGCGCGCAACTGAGCAAAAAGGAGGTGAGAAGAAGGCCCATATAACTAAAAGTGAACGGGAGCGATAGCGCAATCCGAGGTGGAGCTGACACCACGGTCAGAAGTAGAAAAAAATGCAGGTGCGATGTGGGATTTGCACCACGTGTTGTGCGGCGCGATGACTGCTCAAGCATACTAGTACACAAAAGGGAGGATCTTTGACCGTGTCTGCTGACAGTACTGCGTCCACTGCTGCTTGTACTTGGTCGCAAGGTAGCGCTCCGAGGTCGGGAAACTGGTCGTGACGAAGACATAGACGAGACTCAGCGCCAGCATCCCATTCAGGTACCAGCCACCGCAGAACTGGGCATAAGCCGAGCGCCAGAGCTGGAAGCCAGGGCACGTTGGGGGGGCGGACGAGCGACCAGACGCCACGGGTGCAGAGCTTGCCGTCGTTGCCGCGCGTCGACTTAACAACATATTTGGCGCCGTCAGCCCACTGGTGGAGCGCGAGGCCGACGGCAAAGAGGAGAGGCATCCATTGGGCTGTCGCTGGCGACCATGACCGGTTCCGCGAGAGTGAAAAGGCGAGCGCCAATGTGTGGATCAGGTCCACGAGATTGACCTGGGTGGCGATCTGGATGGCGCCGCCTTGGCTCTTCAGGGGCAGCCGCTCGCGCCGCCAGACAAGATTATAGAGCGCAAAGGCGGCCGACGACAGCAGCAGGCCGGTAAAGGCGACGGTTGCATAGGGCAATGCGAAACCAAAGACGTCTTCGGTCAGGAACCCGAGGGCAGCCTCAGAGGCGCCCGGAATGTTCACGGGGCCCGGAAACATGGACTGCGTGGGTAGCGCAGCAGGAAATCAGTGGTAGAAGGACAGGCCCGAGGTGCACGGCTTGAAGAGCGAGTAGCTGACGCCGATGACAAGCGCACGGACGCCGAGGAAGAGGGAGCCGCCGGTGTTGTGTGGCCCGCACTGGCCGCGAAATGGAAAGAAGTCCAGTGGCGCGACCTGTTTGTCCATGTTCTTGGGTGCAGACATGATTGTCGTCGATGGGGCAAGCTGGGCACCCCAGCCATTCCTTCTTAAAGGCTTGTGTCAAGCTTCATGCGCGGCTGGCCCGAGCTGTCAGATTTCATGCGACGAGGAGGCCCGTGCGCGATGTTTAATCTGAGGCTGATTAAAATCGGGCGCGTTAGACGACAGGCGCTTCAGCCTACTTCCTTGCGCTCATGCAGGATTGGCAGATCACACGAGGGTTTCGTGGGCAGACAAGCGCGATGCAGCCACCGACGGTCGCGGCCGCCATCAAAAGAGTATGTAAAGCGACCGAAGATCAGGCACAAGTCTGTCTACACATTAATGGAGTGCGCCGTTGCTACACCGACGCTGAAAGTGACCTCTCGCAGAAGTCAGGCGCTTGAGTCAGGAGCAAGCTGCCACGCTGCACAGTCGAAGAGAAGCTGTCACGTCGCTGATCTTGACTATTGAGGGATCAGAAAGGCAGCGCCGGAAGCATCGCCTCGCTGGAGATCCTGGCCCAGAGCAGCTCGATCGGAATGTCGCCGATGGGCTGCTGGAAGAGCAGGTCGTCGTCCTCCTGTTCCAAAGACGTCGTGGTCTGCCGATCCATGCTGTCGCATGTGCCGACGACAGCCAGCAGCAGCTGCGACATCTCCTCGTACGTCTGCGGCGGCGCCGCCCCGTTGAACAGTGCTCGCAGCCGGCTTGACACCGCCTTGATGCCCTCGAAGAAAGGAGCGGTGGTCGCGTCCACGGCATCCAGGACAGCGGTCGTCTTGCGCTTGCTGAGCGAGAAGACAACTTTGGCGGCCGTCTCTCGACAGCCCGGGGAGTCTCGGCGAAAACGCGCCAGGAGCGCCATGAGCTGGACTTTGATGGACAGTAGGACGTGGCAAGCGGCCATTCTGTGTGCGGGAGGTCAACTCGCAGTCCTGGGACTATCTGGCAACGCTCACCCTGTGCTATCGGACAGTCGCTGGAGGTCGGAACCCCGCAGGTCTCCAATGGAGTCGAGTATGGCGTGACTGAGCCAAATGCAGACGGTGCAGGGTCCATCGTTCTGCGGTCATGAGGGGTAGAACGTCAGCAAAAAGGCAGGTACGGGAGCATAGAAAGACAGAGCAGCACGTGGGGGGGCAGGAACAGAGAAAGAGCGACCAGAGCAAACACGGAGACACTGACACTGTCAGGGCGCAGCTCGTCGCGATGGAGCCGCAAAAAGGCCGTAAAGATGTAGTGGTGCAGCAGCCAGCGCTCTACGTGCTGCGTCGCGGCCTGCCTGCGGTCGGAGACGCCTTCGACGGCGTAGTAAGGCGGCAGTGTCAGCGCAAGCGTGGCAAAGAGTCGCGTCAGCGCCTGGCGATCAGCGTTTGACCACGTGCGAGTCGGTGATGCGTTGCGCAAGTCGACGCCTGTGCGCACGACGGTGGCCAGCTCGATCATGGCAAGGCAGAAAGAGGCCGGAGACCATCCTCCTGGAGCCTCGCTCTGCAGGCCTGGCATGTGCAAACTGGGCTTGGGAGTGGTAAAGTGCGAGGGATGGATCGAGTAAGACCACGTGACGGGCGCACGCATCCATGACCGCACGGCAAGATACCACCAGCAGCGGGCGCCCATCTCGTCGGTGCTGGACCACTTGTCTGTCGGCTCGAGCAGGTGCAGACCGAGCTGCTTTGCCTGCTGCACCGTTAGCTCGAACAGACCATCCAGGCTCGTCTGGTCAAATCGTGGATTGCAGAGGAGCAAGATGCCCGCCTGGACGCCCTCGAGCGTTGCCGAGCGCTGTGCGCCTAGAAATTGATCCTTGAGCTGTGCAATAGCTGTAGAGGCGCAGACCGATCTGGTCCTCTCAAGGTTGCCACTCGCGCCGTGCTCTAGCGAGGTGAGAAGCTGGCTCGGTGCAAAATGGATGGCCAGGGAGATCTATGGAACATGCGTGAGATCATTGGTCGCACCGGCTTTCAAAGAACTCACGGCAGCCGACACCAGGACACGGACGTCTGTCTCTTGGCGCCTGCCGTCGACGCAGACGCCGTGGGTATAGTGGCTCAACACAGACGGAGTAATGACCGCGCCTGCAAAGGGCAGCGCGTAGGTCGCCTAAGGAACAGATTAGTCGCGTGACCTTCTCGAGAGCCAGTAATTTGCTCACAAAGACGCTCTCGATGAGGGTCTGACAGACTGTCCACGGCGGGAGCGCTACTTGCTCCCCGGTCGTTCTTCGGGCGGCTTGGTCATCAGACACAGCGACGAAAAAGGAGGCAGTTGCATGGCCTCGCTCGCTGCTGGCCCGGGTCAGTACCATCTCAGGGCTGCAACGCTGCTGCCTCACTCACGGCGGACGCTTGACGGTGCGCCTCTTCCGCTCGCGTTGATAGCAAAGCGCTGATCTGGAGGAGCCTTCTCTCAGCAGTCGACTCAGCTGCCAGCACGGACAGCACGCACCTGTCCTTTAGTATACACTGGCTGCACGGTACCTTGCTGCAAGTAGTTCAGCGATCCACACGAGGTGCACATTTCCAACATTACTGACCCGTCGCACCGCACACCTGCACACCTCGCTTGTCAGCTTCCTTCGACTACGCGTTCCGAGAGTCAGTCCACTCACGCCGCCGCCGGCACTCCACACAGCTAGAGTTGAGGCCCATGCTACAATGCCGTAATGATGGTATTGCGCGCGGGATCGGTCAGATACGAGCGCGCATTTAGGATGGGCCGCGCTTTTGGAAAGAGCCGCGCTTTCGGAAATATGGGCACACGTGGACTGGACTAACCCGGCGTTAGCGGCACCGCTCATCGGTGCGCAGCGATCTATACGAGCAAGAGAGCTTTGCTGATCGTGACCATGACCATCCTTTCCCACAGCATTGTTGCTAGCGGAAGCCACACAGTCTTGTCAGTCTCTCACAAAAGATAGGGTCAAATTACCGAGCAATTGGAGAAAGCTAGATTCAGTTACAGACTGCACAGGTTTGTCACTCGAGAAAGTCATTGATGAGCTGGGAAAAGTGCTCGGAGAACTCGTCGAGGAAGCCGTGGCCACTGTCTGGGTAGAGGTGCAGATGCGTGGGGGCGTTGATGAGCCTGCGCCAAAGCACGATGCTGTTGTCTGTCGCAATGAGCACGTCGTTGCTGCCATTGGCAATGAGGACAGGGATCTTGATCTGGTCGAGCCGGTCGTAGGTGCCCTCAGCGGCGTGCTCGGGCGAAAAGAAGCGCTGCAGGGCAGAAACCTGGCACCGGGTACCTTCAGCTCCCACATAGTCGCTACGGTTGCTCCGCGCATGCGTCATTCGCTCCCACCACTGCTCTCCCTTCTGCTGCTTGGCGGCCGAATGGGAGAAGAAGTGCTTGACAAACGCCGCGTGGTTGGACTGCTCGTCGCTGGCCGAAAGCAGCTCTTCGAAAGGCCCAGGCGCCGAGCCCATCACCCCGTCGCCGGCGCTGGGGCCCGTGCCGGCGAGAATGAGCCGTCGGACATGAAGGGGATCCTCGAGTGCAATCAGCTGGGCCACGAAGCCGCCCATTGAGAACCCAAAGACGTCATACTGCTCGATGCCCAGAGCCGCCATGAGTCCGCTTCCATATTTTGCCCATCCGGCGTACGTCAGGGGCACCTCTCCCTCGCTGCGCCCGACACCAGCGTTGTCGAAGAGGATCACGTGGCGCTTTGCGGCAATCGAGTCGAGAAACACGGGGTCCCAGTGGTCCATGGTACCACGGAAGTGCGTGTTGAGCAGGAGCGGCACTCCCTGCGTCACACCTAGGGACCGATAGGCTAGCTTGACGCCCAGTACGGCGGTGTGCTGGTCCGGAGCCGTTGCATATGTAAATGGCAGAGTCATCACAATCGTCGTCTTGCGTGTGGAAAGGTGTGCAATTGTTGTACAGGAAGCGATGTGCTGCTGTTGCGTACTGAAAGGGAAGTGCTGCCGCTCTACCTTATATAGGAAGTCCCTTCCAGAATGTCGTCAGCATGAGCAGAAACAGTGCCCTTTTGGCCGCCGTAATGCCGACGAAATTGACGCGCTGCAGCACAGGCTATAAGAGCGAAAGCGCGTGTGAGCGTTTTGCGGACATAATGCTCACCGCAAAAGCGCGAATGTGCGTGTCTGCTCGCTGATCACACTGCGCCTACAGAGCAGTGTCCAGCGGTGATAGCACGGCGAGCTCTCTGCGCTTCACAGGGAGGATGCGCGGACATTCGGACAGGCACCGCCCACTTTGTGGCGAATCCCCGACTAAGGAGCTGGACAGTGGCGGCGAGCCAGAGATGCGGTGCGCAAAGCACTGGCCTCTCATTACCGAGGCTAGTTCCGTCTACAGTCCCTTCCACAAACAACACGCTACAAAGAAAGTCATGCCAAGAATCTGCGCCAATGGCATTGCATGCTGTGTAGACACAAAGAGGAACGTAGGGCAATCTTTGAGGTCTCGCAGCAGTCCGTCATGGCCTGCTCAGACAATCACCATGGGAGCTCGGAGCCGTCTTGTGCCTTGAAAAACTTGCCCGAGTGCGTGTCGACGGCCGCTTCGTTGGCAAGCTTGATGATCCCGGCCGCACTCTGCTCCACGGTGATGGCAGCGCCTTCCGACAGGGCATCCTCAATCTTGCTTCCGAGCGACGACTGGGCGAATGCGGCCAGATCAGTGGCAACGAGGCCGGGGTGAAGTGCAAGAGAGACAACGTCCGGATACTCAATCGCAATGCGCAGCGCAAGAAAGTTGACCGCGGCCTTGCTGGCACCGTACGAGGTGCTTTTGTACGGCAGTTGCCGCTGGATGCCGAGAGAAGCAATGGCGCTGCTGACAACAAGAAACTTGGGCGAGGCACTCTTCTTCAGCAGGGGGAGAAAAGCCTGAAAGAGGAGCAGGGGTCCGACGGCATTGACAGTCAGTGTCTGCCGAAAGTCGTCGGCGCTCACGTCGGCAACCGGCTTGAAGTCGCTTGCCACACCCGCATTGGCAATGATGACATCGATACAGTCTATGCCTCGAGACAAGACGGCCTTGGCAGCAGCCTTTGCGTCGCTGTCGGAGCTCGAGTCGATTTGTACCGTGATGACGTGGCCTCTCAGCTGGGCCAGCGTCTTGGCTGCCTCTGCCGCCGGGTCCCTGACGCCAGCGACGACGGTGTTCTTGGGGTCAGCGGCCAGCTGCTTGACGAGCTCTGCGCCGATGCCACGCGTGGCTCCAGTGATGAGGTAATTGACCATGTAGAGGTGGTTTGATAGGGCCTTGATGAGAAGATGTCGCTCCCAGACTGTCGGACATGGCTCAATTTATAGCTTCTCGTCGGTGACTCGCACTCTGACGACGATGCTTCGAGAGACAGCCGGCGTTAATCGTCAAACGCGGAAATTCCATATTCGCGCCAAATTCGCGCACTCTGTAAATACAGTAGTATATACAGTACATCCCATAGTTCCGGTGGGGGGCAAGAAGCCGCGATCACATGTCAACGCCCATTGCTCTGAAGAAGGAGTGCGGAGCGCCGGGACCAAACAGCTTTTCCGCTGTCCAGTGTCCCTTCTCAATCGCCGCACGCGCGCGTACGAGCATCGGCTTTTCGTACTCGGCCACAGCGTCATCGAGGCGGTCGATGCCGTGCTCTGTGATCTGCGTGGCGAGCTCAAGGCTGTCGAACAGCGCGTTGTTGACGCCATCACCGGTCGGCACACTGCGGCCACAAGTCAGCAGGGCCACAATTGATTCAGCAAAGGACTCACGTCAGGTGGGCCGCGTCGCCAACAAGCGTGACACCCTGGACAGACGTCCACTGCGACGCGACGGCTTCGACAGGCAAATTGTACAGCGGCCAGGCTCGAAACGCACCGTCGCTCTGTCGGACCAGGTCGACTAGCTTCGGCGTCCAATCTTGGAACTTGTCCTTCAGCAGCGACTCCCACAGCACCGCGCCGTTCTGCAGACTCGACTTGTCGGACTGACCCTCGGCAACGTCCAGTCCGACCGACAGGAAGTACGACCTGTCGCTCAGGTAGTGGAGGAAGATCTTGCGGGTGCCGCTCATGGCAAGGTAGTTTCCTTGCTGTGCAAGCGAGTCGGCGACGGGATAGCCGGCGTCGTCGGGCTGGACGTAGGTCGTGTAGAAAACGATGCCGGAATACTGAGGGACGGCAGGTGTCAGGAGCGGGCGTACCTTTGACCAGGCCCCGTCTGCACCTATGACGAGACGGAAACCTGACAGGGTCGTCTGGTCGGCCATGTGTATCGTCATGACGCCGTCTGCCGCTCTGCTGACCGTTTCAACCTTTGAACCCCAGACGACCTTGTCCAAGGGCACCGCTTCTTGCAACAGCCGCTGGAGATCTCTGCGATCAATCTCTGGTCTTTCCTTGTCTTCTTTGCCGCCAGCATTCAAAAGTACGTTTGCCTGTGCATCTACAATGGTCGTCGAGACCCCATGACGTGCGAGGGCGTTGAACCGGTCGAGGAGACCGGCCTGTTTCAGGGCAAGCTGGCCTGTTATTGGACGGACGTCGAGGGTACCGCTGCCGGACCGGATCTCGGGCCCCTGATCGCGCTCAAAGACGGTGTAGGCAATGCGAGAGCGCTCAAAGAAGCGTGCGAGGAGCAGACCGGCGGGACCGGCGCCGATGATGGCGATCGGTGCGAGTGCATTAGTGCCTGTAGATGCCGGTCGACGGGAAGAGGGTATATCAGAGTACCGGTGGCTTTGCGATGCTGCCGTCATGTTGATGATGCGATAACGATGCTGGACGGTTGCTCTCGACAGCACTCTGTGGCAGGACGGCAAAGACATTGATGGAGTGCACGGACGACCGCGGTCTGGGACGAACGTGGTTCCTAGATTCATGCGACCCCACCAGCGCGTAGCAATTAAGCTCAGTCAGAGCACAACCCTGGGAACTAACTGTCTCGCCATCTATCTGCTGTTGAGACGCGTGACTTCCTTTTCGTCGATCTTGAATTCGTTCTTGGTTTCCAAATACAGTAGTAGTAGTACAGATCCTGAGGATTTATATATCCCTTCTCGGCGAAACTCTGGCCTACTTAGTTCACACCACGCTCTCCCCCGCCGTCAGATGGTAAAGATCCTGTTAGGAGCTCCTGGCTAGATTCTGATCCAATCTCTAATCTCGTGACGAGGACATGTCTTCCCACCAAACAAAGCCACCGCACTACGAGCCGCGAAACGTCGAAATCGATGGTCTTGCTGAACAGGCCGACGACGACGCTCTGAGACCTCATGGACGCCCGTCGCACGCAGGCGTCGAAGGCCCAAGCTTCAAGGAATGGGTCTTCATTGTCTCGGCCTGCGTCATTGGCGGGTACTGGCTCGCCTCATTCCTCTACAAGCCCGCAAAGGCAACCCTTGACATCACCTGATAGCCTTTTGCCATGCTGCTAGAATACCCCATCAAACCGCGCGGTCAATGACGGGCCGTCGGCTCGACAGGCCTCTCTTTCGGTGCCCATCTTTCGCCATGAACACATGCGTCTAATTCATCATGCAATGGCAACAGACACACAGAGCAAAATGTGTTACTTCGCCTCACGTCCAGCGGCAATCGCATCAGCAACTGCTTGCTCTACGATTCCTTCTTTGGCTCTGATGCCGAGATCCTTCATGTTTTGCCTGACACGCTCTCGTTTGAAGGTGGCTACGTCTGCGTACCGTACTTGCCTACCCAGGATGACCGATGTGATGACCTTGCCATAGCCCGGTCCAATCTGCCCGCTCTTGTACAAGGCCAGACCATCGGCCAATTGCACGTCAGAATCAATAGCAGTGGTCGTCCACGTGGCGCCGGTGTGCTTTTCGAAGTAGGCCAACAACTGGCGCTGCGTGACAACGGCATCGGCTACATGAAAGCTACGGTTCAGCGCTTGCCCGTCAGGCTTGCGAAACTTTTCTAGGACGGCGACCACAGCCTCTGCTACCGTGGCGACACTCGTGGTCGCAAATGTACCGACGCCATCGTCAACGAGTCGAGCACGACGGTCGACGACGTCAAAACCGGAGAAGCCACGCGCCAAGGCCCATTCGAGAAAGGAACCGTTGCTGATGGAAGCCCAAGAGAAAGCTTGCTGCCTGTTGGCGTCTTGCTCGATGGCGGACTGCAATTGACGCACGTATTGCCGTATGGCACGCTTACCGTTCCACACCAAGAGCTCCTCCAGATGCTCGGCGTCCAGATCGCCCGAGAAGTCGGACGGAATCACATTTGGCACACGCGCCTGCACGGCAGCCGACAGGAATCGACGTGACGTTGCTTCGATGTCGCCCTGTTGCGATGAGAGAGCCAGGACGACCGCCTGTGTGCCTTGCAGCACTTCGATCAGCTCTTCCGCGGGCGCAGAGTAGCTGATCTGACAATGTGTGAAGCCCTGCCTGACCGCTTCGGCGAAATCGCTCGACGGACGGGACGACAGGATGCGTACGTCGAAGCTTCCAAAATGCGGTTGCAGCTGGTCCAAGATCGCCGCGCCCACGGTACCGCCCCCCTTTAGTCAGGGCAAAAAGCATTAGAAGGTGCTAGCAAAAGTATTCGTTCAACATCGACTCACGCCGACGATTGATACGGCAAACTTGCTCATCTTTGCTCTGAAGGCAGCCTAAACCTCTTTCGCTACCAGAAAGCACCCTCTATGTATCAGTCGCATCGCCAGGGTACTCGGCAAGATCTGTGCTTCGATTGCTCCGGGAATTTGAGTAAAGGCGACGCTCTGCAACTGCTTACGTGCGTAGGAAACGTGCCGGAGATGAACGGTCGAGTCCGCAAAACACTTCGGTCTCCGGATTTGCACCGAGACAGCGCTGTTCCGAATATCTTCCGCTGGTGTTATCGCCGCCGGTCATAGCATTTACAGGTGGCTATAGCGTTCGTAGTTGCGTGAGTATGGTAACAATTACCGGAAATTCCGACCGAATCTAGTAAAAGACGACCCTTCAAGATCCCTGCACAGTTCGAGAGTGAAGGCGGAAGCTGCGTGACAAGATTCTTGTATTCACAACTCTTCCGATTGCGTTTGAGACGAGAGTTACGGAAACGATCACATCGATTCGCTGGGGTAAAGCGAGAGCCAATGAAGGGGCTACAAGGAGGGCAAGCGACTAGCAGGGTGCGGGCGACGGTGGAAACAAGGAGTTCAGATTATCATCAAAGGCAAATACTGAAGGGAACATAAGCAGAAGAAGCCTGGAAGAGCGCGCGAGGCGCTCATGTAGCTTTCAGCAGGCTACGCTGGATGCGAAGTCTGACAGGCACAAGTAAAAGGCTGGCCAGCATGCTGCAAAGACCGGAAAAGACGATCACGTAGATCCAGGAGCGACGATTCTGACCGTCGGCCAGGTCGAGGGAGCGGATCGTGTCTGTTCGGATGGCGTCGGCGATTGGCAAGATAAAAATGGGCGGTAAGACCGCCATCAAGAACTGTATGGCCAACGCCGAGCCCAGCTTGTGCAGTCCAACGATGCGCATGCATACAGGCACGGCCAGTGACCAGTATGCTGCAAGAGACACTCCCGATGCATGAGCATGTATGCCTTGACGAACGTGAATAACCTGCTCACCTCCTGCAAAGAAGCCAAAGAGGACGGCGAAACCCATCATCGTGGCCAGCGAGTCGGCAAAGATCCAGCATACAACGCACACGAGTCCCTGAAGGAACTGAAAGGTGCAAATCAGGTTGATGTAGCCGAATTTGTCGCCCAAGAAGCCCGTGAGAACTCTGCTGACGACGTTGAGCGCGCTGAGGACCGAAATGACTCCGGCTGCGTTTGCGCGCGAGATGCCAATCGATTCACAGAAAGCTGATCAACGGCATGTCAGCGTGTGTGTGATGCAGGGACTGTGAACAGAAGCGCACCTGGGATAACAAAGAGCGGCAGCGTATAGCCGACGGCGCCCAGCAGAAAGAACAGTAGATAGAGGTTGAAGTTGAGATCTTTGAGCAGTGCAAAGTCGAAGGGATTGTATGCGGTGACGTGTTTCTTCTGCTGCCCAGCGTGACTCGGCGTCTGGATCAGCGCGAGAGACAAGACACCACAGGCCAGGATGATAAAGCCAATGATACGTGTAGCCCATGGGATGCCCTGATTGGCGGTGAGGGCACGGATGGCAGGTGCGAATGCGATGGCGCCAAAAGGCGATCCGGTGGCGGCAATCCCCGTAGCTATGCCCCGCTTCGTCGTGAACCATTGAGCGGGTAGGCCGATGGCGGGTATGTATGTGATCGAGGCACCGATACCGAAGAGAATGCCCTGCGACAGGAGGAGGTTCCAGAAATGACGACCTATGGACGCCATCATCAGGCTGAAAACCATCAGAAAGAACCCCAGGCCAATGCACTTCCGGACGCCCATCGCCCCGATCAGCATGTTTCCAAATGGGCCACAGATGAACGCAAAGCCGACTGAACAGCCGCCCAGAAATCCAAGGCGCAAGGAGGTGAGGCCGTGGTACTGCTGTGCGCTGGGGTCGCTGAGGAAGGCCTCTTGGAACACGCCCCACGACTGTGCTAGCCCGAGGGACGCGAAAGCGGCCAGCCAGACGGCGCCGACGGTCATCCACGCCTGCAGGCCCCCGTTGGGAGGCGCGGGCGTCGCAGGCTTTGCCGCAGCTTTCTCTTCGTTGCCCATGTGCTCTGTGCCTTGCGCAGGATGTTTTCCGTCGACAACTTCAGGTGAAGACATGCTAAGTAAGCTGACGCATGACAATAACCATATCCTGCTGGAACTCTGGGCAATCTCCGGGTTAAATAGTGTTTCTCATTGTTCCTATGTTCTGTTTGCCTAGTTGTGCACGGACATTGACGAAGCCAGCGCCGTGCCAACTTGCTCGGTACGTCGATTGATGATGCCCCACTCTAAAGGAATCGCTTTCGTAGCTTCGCTGCTCGCGGAATTTCCGCCAGTAATAGAGACCCTTCGAAAAGATGCGCGCTTGCTCGAATATACGCTTCTCCAAAATCCGCCCTCTTCTGAAATAATATCTCCGAGTGACTGACTGCGCGGAAGTTCCGTCGCATTTCTCGAACCGGTCCTCTACAGCAGTGTGCGCGCAGGGTGGTCTGCACCCTGTGGAGGCCAGGAAAGCCAGGAGTTGACCGCTCTATGGACAACAGCGACTTTGGCCCGAACGCTGATGGCGCCGACACCAACAAGGCTGACTACGACAACATTGCGGGGGGTGTGGCGGATTACCTGCAAGACAACCAGGCCAACAGCATTTGCCTGACGCAGTGCCTTGGTTACACAATCTACGAAGGTGGTCAACTGCAGGACCCAGGCCGGCACTGATCCCGCCTACGACACCGACTGCGAATTCTCAGACGACATGGATGGTTGCTAAGGAACCTGCAATGCTTCCCGCCTAGTAACCTTCTTTGCCTCTGCGATATGGCTCCTCTCTCAGCGGAGGGATGCCTCGAATGAAATTATGGTACACACATCGATTACAAGCCTTAAAGAGCTACCGCCGATTGTTCTCCACGGCTGGGTCGATCCACGTCTGGTCAAAGAGATCGAAAAAGTCCTCGAGACCGGGTATGAAGCCACTGTCCATCAGCGTCGGCTGGTTGGCGAGCATCTGGTTCCCATAGCCAAACGGGGCCTGGCCCCCAGCGGACGCATCGGGCGCTGGATCCAGGTGGCGCCGCTTGGTGAGGCGCGTGGCGCCGCTGACGAGTTCCAACGAGCTCGAGTGAGCCAGCTTGGGCAGCGCTGCTGGTCGGCCGGGCGGGGCATCGCTGCTGCGTCTGGCCGCCGAGCAGAGCTCTTCGAGCACGGTGACCCAGCGGTCGAGCGGCCGCTTGCTCACGCTGAGCCCCCGGTTGGCCGACGCAAACGTCTCCTGGAGCGTGTACAGGTCCCCCAGCGAGGACGTGGTGACGACAGAGAGGGGGAAGCGCGTGGCGCACACGCCAATGCACACGCCGGCCGAGAAGGTCCGGGTGAAGAGAAAGGCCCAGCGGCCAGCGACGGCGGGAAAGGCATTGTTGGCGGCCGTCGTGACGGCAATCAGGCGCCGTGCGGCATCGAGGAGGGCCACGACAGACGAGGAAAAGGGCGAGTGGAGCGGGTCGCCGTCCTGCTCGGTGAGCGCACGCGAAAAGTGGGAGCGGTGGAGGCACATGACTGTCTCCTGGATCATGATGGAGAGATAGTAGCGGCGCATCGTCGGCAGGTCCGGCAGCGTCGTGCGCTCGTCGATGTCGACGTGGGCGCCCTGCGTGGCACTGCCGGTCCATCGCAGCGTCGCGTGCAGCGTCCGCTCGAGCTCGCGCAGCTGGCCGTCAAGGTCGAGCACGGTGGCGTAGGGGCACGCGCGGAGCGAAAAGAGCTCGTCTGCGATGCGGCCGCGCACCTGGCCGAGGCGGAACTTGGCGCGCTCAAACGACAGCTCGTGCTCGTCGAGCGTCGACTGGGGAAACTGCGTGTCGATGTGGTGGTCTGCAATCGCATATGGCCGGCCCAGGCTGAGGCTGTGCAGCCGGTCAAAAGTCTGGCACTCCCAAAACGTCCGACGGCGCTGCTCGGCGCCCTGGTCGTTGAGGCCGAAGCGAACCCCATCACGGTGCAGGCCCATCTGTGGTGGCGACGAGAGTCGCACGTGACGACAGGCAGGGGGATTAGAGAAGAAGTGGTCAGATCGTTGCGTCTCACGCCTCAAGGACTCAGGACTCAGGACCCCCCACCCACCGCCTGAACAATGCGCATCTGCATGCCCAGCCAGGGCCAGTGCTTCTCGGAGCCTCGGACGCGGGCATTGATGCAGAAGATGCCGATGAGATGCAGCGCGCGGACGCTGGTGAGCGTGTGCTGCTCCTCGAGCTCTCGGACGTCAAATAGCGACCGTGCCACGTCAAAGAGCGTGTGGGGCTGTGCGTCGTCCCACGGTGCAAGCGGGTCGAAGTGGCTGCCGAGGGCCAGGACGAGAAAGAGGATGGCCCAGGCATGCTTGTGGCAGACGGCCGTCTGCGCATAGATGGGTGACATGATGCCGTGATGAAAGGCAGCCGCGTCGAGGACGGCAAACTCGACGCAGCCGTGCTTGAAGTAGATGTCGCAGAGCCGCTGCGCCGTAGCGAGGGGCGGCAGCGATGCGCGCGCGGCAGTGACGAATCCAGCGTCCTCGCTCGTGTCCTCGAGGCCGCCTTCCATCTGTTGCGCGAGCGGAGCGTCAACGGAGGTGCAGTTCTGCCTCTCTGACGCCACTTACGTCAATGCGGTGCGCTCCCGTGGCACCTCCGCCCACATAGTGCGAGCTTTCGCCCTCGTCGTACGAGACGAGGAGGCCTGCCCCGCCCGGTGAGCCGCCCGCGTCTGTCGGCGGCCTCGACGAGCGCCACGTCGACTCGTTCGCGCGGTGGCCTCTCTGTGGCCCCAAAGGGGAAGGAGAGGGTGGCGAGGGAGACTCGTGTGCATACCCCTCGAGGCTGTTGGGGTCCTCGCCGGCCTCGCGCAGGCGTGCCTCGAGGATGGACACTTTGGCCGCGAGGGATTCCTCAGCTGATCTATAAGTAGAACTCTCAGCATTGCGTTGGCGGCATCGTCTCTCATCATTGCGAGACTGACTGGCCTGAAGGGAGCCCCTCGGGGCAGAAGTGGCCCTTGCCTCGCTTGACGCACGAAGAGCAAGGCCAGCTCCGATCGCACCGCAGCTTGAGCCGTCGACCTGCGGAGAGCACTTTACGTTACATTGGGTTTTGTATGACGGCACAGCGGCACTCACAGTCCGCACATGACCTGGTCCGGTGGGGGTCCCGCGGTGTGCTGCTCATCAGGCCGCTCGATGAGCAAGTCCGAGAAGAGGAGTAGGAGCAGGGACCCAAGCGCAGTGGGCCCGGGCCCGAGCTCGACGGATTCCGTGCCAGGTCCGTGGCCCGATTTCGTTTCCGTATGCCACGTGTCTTTACTCGTGGCCCCGTCTGCATCGGGCTTTCGACAGACGGTGGCAGCAAGCACGGTGCATATCATCCTGCAGCGGCTCTCGGGGTCGCCGTTCAACTACAGCCCAAAAAGGAAGAATCCACACTTTCAATGTACATGAGACCGGCTCAATGCAGACCTTGTGGCGGTGAATCTCCTCAATGACAGAGCGTGCTGGCAATCAATAGCTCAAATTGCTCGGACCCAAACCCGCTGACTCCCACAGCAAATTTTGTCGAGGAGCCGCCGTTGCCTTGCTTGCTGAGCATGCCCGCTGGCAGGTCCAAGTCACTTCTTGTCTCTCACAGTCATAGGAAAGCTGATTGTTCGGTCTACAGGACTTCTATAGGTTCGGTCTGTTTAGGTTTGGCAGGTAGCCAGTCGCCTTTTCGGTCTACACGTCTTCTATTTGCGTTTTTTTGTTTAGAGGAACAATTTTCTTTCTACCGGCCGTACTCCTGTATGAAGTCCAACACCTCCTGTAGCTCCGGGCGGTGTTCTTCATTCCTGGAATTTTGCCGGCTAGGAGGGTAGAAAGGCTCGCTCGTCATGCCAGGAACTCTCGTGGAAGTTTCCGCCCTCATCGGCGCAGTTGTCGACGCCAGCGAAAGCAGCAGCTCTGGGGATGACGACGGCGGCACCACCGAGTCGAGCACGGGAAAGGGCTGATTCGCTGTCGTGCTCGTCTCCGCAAGCAGCGCTGGATCCAGGCTGCCTTCGGTCGCAAATACAGATGCCATGAGTACCCCTGTCGTTTCATCGGAATACAATCCACCGTAGTGCTCCTGTGCAGGCGCCAGTGCACCCTGCCCACCTATCAGGTCGGCAGCTGAGCTTGGAGGACTCGTCATGAGCATGCTGGGTGTCAGCGACGCCTGGAAATACTCCTCTGGACTGTAGGATACACGGGCGATGCGATTCGCACTGTTCGGAGGCCGGCTGTACATAGATCCGAGCGAAGACGCCCGGAGCCTGCTTGCCTCGTGCTCTGGCGCATGCCGATGCATCTCCTCTGACCGCCGCAGCTGGCGGCGGTGGTGCTTGCGCTTACGTAAAGCATCGGTTTCCGCTTGTGGCACCTTCTGATACACGCATTCGTCGGCACGGTGGTGTCTTTGACAGGGACTGCAGGGCAGCTCGCCGTCACAGCGCACCTTGCTTTCGCATTGGAGACAGAATCGTCAGCTCATGCAGGCAATGAACTGACTGTCGACCTACCGGGCTCGACAGAGAGAGCAGGCCATGATGACGCGATTCTTCTGCGCCTCGCGCATCCTTGCCCGGTTGTCGCTGCTTGTGTCCCCGCCACTGTCGTGTCGCCTAGCATCGTTGCACATGTTCGGCAAGCCTCACAGTGGCGTACTGAAGCTTGCCTGGTCGTCCAGTGGCCAGGAGTGGCGTGCATCCAGCCAGACGGGTGTATATATATCTGCACACTCCTCCGCCATTTCGATGCCATTCCGAGAGTAGCGGACAGAAGCTTCCAGTCCGCGATGGACGGACGCTGCATGACGCTACCGTTCTCCGGCCACGAACGGAGAATTTCCGAGTCAAGCGGGCTTTCCGAGTCTAACCACGTGTCGCTTGTCCGCCTAGGCCTGTCAGTACGGTCCGCTCGTCCGTGAAGCACGGACTCGCCTTCCTCGACTCGTTCGACAAGCGATGCGTAGCACAATACCGTGGGTAGGCCAGTATCCGATGGAGCTATCCCTCTGCACTTCAGGAGCAACCCTAG
Organism: Acaromyces ingoldii; assembly: GCF_003144295.1. Lineage (NCBI taxonomy): Eukaryota > Fungi > Basidiomycota > Exobasidiomycetes > Exobasidiales > Cryptobasidiaceae > Acaromyces > Acaromyces ingoldii. The sequence continues at coordinate 3,144,454 of NW_020290249.1, read as the reverse complement.
TCTTCTTACAATGAACGCGCGGCCGCTTCAAGGACATGTGCTTAATGTCACCATTTCTGAAAGCTGTCTCTTGATCATCATATTGTGTTTTTGACTCAATCACGGCAGATGGAGCGGCGGGCCCCGTCTCACTCCCAAGAGAAGCCGTCGAGGTCGCTAAAGTGGCGCACAATGGGCTCCTCGAAGCCGCCGTCGGGATGCGTCGTGTTGGCAGTCCAGACAGTCGTGCCGAGCGAATAGATGTCTCGCTTGCCAAACGTGACGAAACGGACGCCGGACTGTGTCTCGTAGCCTTGTGCGATTGGCGGCTGCGCGTTGGCCCTGCGACGATTCTGCGGCGTGGTGACGTGGCGAAAGGTTGCTGGCTCGCTGGGTGTCTGCTTGGTGTCGCAGTTGGCTATTCCGCCAGCATTGGACACGTGGGGCTCGTAGTTGTAGCCGTCGGGCTTGCCGCTGACGAAGCCTTTGAGCTGGCCACCTTGTGCTGAAGTGACCGATCAGATCTTGGGAAGCGTGCCGTCTGTCGTCCTGCCTGCACTCACAGCTCTGATCGCCCTGAGGCACACAAACGTTGAAGCCATCGCGCATAGTCGGGTACCCGCCCCCAACGACGCCTAGACCACCTTGGTAGCTCGATGCAAAGGGATACTCGTCGCAGGACTGGCCCGAGCCACAGTTCTTGCTTTTGCACCCAATGGCTGCCCGGCGCTTGCTCTTGTGGCTCTCCTTATCCGCCGAATTGTCGTAGTTGAAGCCATCGGTCATCCACGAATCTCCGCCAAGCTCACGGTCGTAATAGCAGGCTGCGCTGCAGATGCTCTTCATCTTGGAGCAGTCGAACAGCTTGATGTCTCCGCGTGCCTCGACTTGGACCAGGGCGACGGCAGCAAAGAGAAGCATGCTAGCAAAGCGCTGCATCTTGACTAAAGCAAACAACACAAAGAACGAGGCGGTCAATGACGAGGCCGGAATGCCGTCTTATAGGGCACTGCCCTCTACGAATGAGCTTCTTTGCAACGACAAGAATCTTCTATATGGCCTGAAATGAGGCCCCCCGCTCGAGCGCTTTTTCGATGCAGGTACCGCAGGAACCAATATTGAATATCTGCAGCCGACCTTGTGGAATCGACGTGCATGAGTAAACCTCATGGCGACCGCAGAGCATTGCACGACAGAGTTCAGATCAAAGTTGAGCCGAGGCCTCTGTTCAAACATCTGTTACAGTGTCTCTTCCTCCTCATCGCTTGGAGTCTCGTGGTGGAAGTGCAGCGCAGCGCGGTACTCTGGGTCGTCGCCACGGAGGAACTCAACGAGCTCCATATTGCCCAGGTCCGAGTTGACTACCGCGACAGGGGCTTGCTTTGCCGCTATTCGACCTCGCGTCACGATGCTGCCCTTTGGTAAGCCGTCGGTCTCAGGGTCTGCCACGCACTCAACGATGAGCACAGTCCCGTCCTGTGCTGCCTGTCGGTCGACAAAAAAGAGGCAGTGGTTCTTCTTCGGCCTGTGTTCTACACTTGCTTCGTAGGCGATCCGCTCGACGTCTGCCAGCGTGCCGTCCTGTTCCTCCTGCAGCAGAGATTAGTGCTTGACCTCATCTCCTCATTCGCGCGACCACACACCGCCCAGGGATAGTACCACACCCGCTTCTCATAGTACTCGACCGGCTCCTCGATTCGCTTGCGAATCTCTGCGTCCTGCACTGGCGTCAGGAGGCGGGTCAGATAGAAGACGAGCGAGTCGGATGTGTCGTATGCCGTTGTGTCGCCACTGGCCACGATGGTCGGCACCCAGCTTGTGGGCCGTTCGCCCTCTGGATCGTCGGACATCATGTTGGTCGAAAAGAAAGCGCGGCTAAACGACGCCGTCGGAATCTCTGTAATTCGAAGTGGAGAGAGGCTCCTCAGCACGTGTGCGCGCGCATTGGACTGCTCGCATTGGACTGCTCGTCAGGGAGCGCCCGAGTGTTCGAGAACGGGGCGTTACTTAAGAGCAGTCTGAGCAAGTCACAGAGTAGATAGAATTACATCAGGGGACATGTGCACGCTACTCGATGAGGACGAGAACGCGGAGCTCGATGCTCCAGCGCGGTGCGGCGTCGCGCGCCGTGGTGGGGTCGATAAAGGCCGTGTGGGGCGTCCGCGTCTCCGTCTCAGAGTCGTAGCACTTGAGGAGGATGGCCTGGTTGGTGTCCAGGCCCTTGTAGTAGTACCACTTGTGCTGCGGCTCGCCCTCGGCGGGCGGGTGGATGAGGAGCGTCTGCCCGGTCCACGTCTCGTACCGCAGCTCCGACGGCTCCCAGTCGCTCGGCGTCACGCTGCGCGAGTCGGCCATGGCGAGTGGGTGCTCCTCGACGGGCCCCCGCAGCGGCCGCCAGACATTGACGAGCTGGCACTGCACCTCGCCCCGCTTGACGCGCGCCAGCACCTCGTCGCCCAGGTGCCGTCGGATCCGGTTCTCGCCCGACCAGCGGCTCTGGTCGCAGTGCGCCATCGACACGGGCTTGCGGTTCTCGGGCGTGTCGGGCAGGTGCGCCGTCTGGCTCTTGCGCACCGTGTGGTCAAACACAAACGTGTTTGTCACCTTTCTGCCGCGGGCGTCGCGCCCGAGGAGGTGCTGCTTGACCAGTGCGTCGGTGTCGGCATAGTACACGTCGCGGAGCCACGCGTCGTCGTTCCACTTCTCTGCCTGCCACGCGCTCGCCGTGGCCTCACGTCCAAAGCCGGGCACAATCTCGAAGCCAGCCTGGCGCGTCGAGATGCCGAGGTCGCTTCGCTGCTGTGCCGACGTGCGCGAGAGGTCGGTGATGCGCACCGGCGTGGGCGTGCGCACAAAGTTGTCCTTGCGGTCTCCCGCTGGCGAGGGGCAGAGGTACTGGTACGGCTTTGTCACGGCACGGTCCAGGTAGGTGATCTCGGCCTGGATCTGGGGCAGCACGGGCTCCGTGGCCGTCGTCGTGATTGTCGTCGTCGACATGCTGGGCAAGAAGGTGGGTGGCGGTGGCGGTTCTTGATGTGCCCCTCGTCGTTATATATCATATACCCACCTCCACCGGGACAGATCTGTCGTCCGGCAGCGAGGAAATTGCGTGACCAAATATAATAGTCTTAAGTCCGACGATGACTTGCGGCTGGAGAAATCTGTATGACTGCATGACAAATTAAGCTTCCGAGACGCCTGGTGCGTCTAAGGAGCGTGCTTCGAGTTGCATTCTACTACTATATGTGATTGGGGCCGCACATGCTCACGACTGGACTTTTGATGACTTCTGAACTCTTGCAGTGTCATCGACACAACTAATGTCAGGATATCAAGCGCTACCTCCTGTACTGTGGCAAAAAGGACGAGAGCGCCTCCAGACCGGCACGAAGCTCCTCCGTGGGGACACCGAGGCAGACGCGGACCCAGTGCGGCGTCTCAAAGCAGGTGCTCGCGGGTGCGAGGAGCTTGGAGGAGGAGCTGTCAGCCTTGCATCTCATCGTCAGACACTGGCATACACACCGTGCCGCTTTCTTGACAAGCCCGTTGCGAGAAGTCGACGTCGTCAATGTCGTCGCCCAGGTGAACGAGACTGATAGCTCCTCCAAGGCACGGGGTCATTTCCAGCCCCTGCGCCTTGCACCACGCTCTGAGCACGTCGGCGTTTGCCCTCGTCAGAGCCACATTTCTACTGAGGATCCGCGTTCGAATCTTGTCCGACAGCGCCAGGAGAGCAAGCTCGGTACCGAGCTTCGTGCAGCTGATGACAGTGTGGTCCAGGCACGTAGTGAGGTCCTCGACGAGGGCCAGATCCGGCGTTGCGATCCACCCGACCCTGATGCCGGCAAGGGAGAGCGACTTGGAGAAGCTTCCCGTCACAATAGCCCTGTTGAAACCGGAATCTGTAGCTACATCCATGAATGTGGTCGCCGTCTGCCCTCCATCCGCCGAGTGAAGAATTGGCGCGTGGGCTTCGTCACAAAGGATGTAGCATTCGGGTGATGCTTTGCGGACTAGGTCGATGATCTGCGTCATCTCACCTCTGCTCAAGACCTGGCCCGTCGGATTGTTGGGATGATTGAGGACCAGCAGCCTTGTCGACGGTCGCAGCAAGCCTTCAAGCTCCTTCATGCTCCCTCGCCAATGCGTGTCCGGTCGGGCTTTCCACAGGCTCACGTCTGCGCCCAGGCTCATGGGCACGTCGTAGAGCTGCTGATAGGTGGGAAAGGTGCATACAACGTGCGACGGCGCTCTAACCAGCGCTAGAAAGACGGCAAAGTTGGCTGTGATGCCGCCGTGCGTCGCCAATACATTCTCTGTACCGAGCGAAGACCTACTGTAGAAGGACTGCGCGATACGCAGCCGTAGCCGAGGGTCGCCGCCCATGGGGGCGTAGGACTGGGCCGTCTTGAAGAGATCCAGCTCGGAAGGAGGCTGCTCGCCCTCTTCTTTAGACCACTGCAAGAGCGTTTCAATCGCGATTGGATCGCAACAGCTGCCCGCCAGGTCATATTTGGCCTCGTGGTGGTACTGATGGATCCAGCGATTCAGCTCGAATCGCTTGAGGCTTGACATGCTTGCTTCAGATATTGTTCTAAGGAGCAAGCAGGAGGACACAGGTTGAAAGGGCGAGTCATAGTAGGACTAGCATGACTGCACGTGAGCAGCAGGACGTGTTGCGCATGACACTTCGACCACAGGGCGTAGAAGCATAGTCTAAATGGTGGTATCTTCCTACCCCACAAGGACCATCGAGGACCACACGACACAGTAGCACAGCGACGTTCCAATTCTATTTCTCAATGGTCTTCCTTCGCAGCACGGGGCCGTACCGTACAATGACAAAGGGCACCGTGCTAAAGACTGTGGCGAGCGCGGCCAGAGTCGTCGTCGCCAATGGGGAGCCTAGATTTTCATACATGTGCCTGTTCAAGAGGGGTAGCACTGCTGCAAAGAGGTTGCGCAAGAACGACTGGGCGGCCACTGCGCTCGAAGATCGATCGCCGTAGACCTCTGAGAGGTAGGAGAAGATGGCCTGGTAGATGGGAAAGATGGCTGTGTTGAAGAGGAGCACGCCAATGACTGGTGCAACGGGCGTGATGGATGCCCTTGCCGTCCACGCAAAGATGAACAACCCCGCGGGAGCCAGCAGTGCGCCGACGCAGGCGTAGCGAAGCCGCAGCTCGATGCGCTCCGGGTCGCTCGCTTGAATATGCTCTTGGTGCACGTGGCACACGTATCCTGCCAGGGCAGCGACAAGCATGGTGAGAAAGACAAACGACTGCTGCAGGAGCGACCAGCCGTACGCTTGTGCAAAGGTCAAGGGAATCGCTCCAAAGGCCATGTAGTTGATGCCCCATAGCAGGCTGTTGCCGTGGCTTCAGCAGCAGATTCGCTTTCCAGAAAGAGAGCACACTCACGCAGACCAGAGGGAGATGCTGCCGATGACGGGCTGGGTGAGCAGCATCGTGAGGGCAACTGTAGTCGAGGTGGCAGCGCGAGCAACCTTGGACCTTTTTTCTGAAGGAGGCAGCACGGCAGGCGGGCGCGTCTCGGGGAAAAGAGCGACGACGGCGACAAAGGCCACGAGCGCCGCCGCTCCATTCCACCAAAAGGCAATGCGCCACCCTTGTAAGGTCCCTGTAGCCACGTAGGCAACCGGACCGATGCCCTGGCCGATGTAGACGGAGGTCGAGTAGACGTACAGTGGCAGGCCTCTGTATGCGGGTGCAAAGCAGTCCGAGATGACGCCGGCGGCAAGCGAGTTGCCGATGCTGCCCGCAGCACCGCAGAAGAAGCGTGTGGCAATGATCGTGGCCATGTTGTCGGCCAGGGCCTGCGGAATGAAGCAGACGGCATAGACCAGCGTCGTTGCTATGTAGACGGGCCTCCGACCAAAGTCTTCGCTCAGGGGTGCCAGCACGAGGGGCACCAGGGCAATGGCAAGCAGATACTGTGCGCACGCGTAAGCTTTCGAGCTTGAGTCTCTAAGAAGGTTGAGCTCACCATGGTGTTGCCAAGCACGAATGTGGTGTGCGAGACGTCAAAGGCGCTCGTGATGGCCTCATCGCACAGTGGATACCCTGTGGCCGTGAGAGTGGTGATCAAGCTGCATCCTCGTCGTCAGTGTGTGGTATGTCCTTCGTTGATATGGATGGCACCTACGTAAAGAAACACGCAACGAGCGTCGCCTGCCAGCGCTTGCTGTCTGGCCAGCTTTCGAGCGTCGTCATGTCAGTGAGGGTCGTGTCAGACCTCAGGGCATGGGCATGATTGGCGATTGAAGCAATAGACACAGCGTCTCCCAGAACACGGCTCCTTTGACGTGAACGCCGGAGCACACGGCTCTGCAAGAAGGCATAGGAGCCGTGTCAAGGAAAAAGCCGTGCAAAACTATGCAATGCAACAACGCAAAGCAAACTTTGCCTGCAAAGAGGATCAAGCCTGGGCTGCACAAATGAGATGGAAGACGCTGTGCAACTTGTTTTCATTAATAGCCCTTTTCTACATCAACTACATTGAGGAGCTTGTCTCCGCTCAAGAGGCGCATAACATTGTTGTAGCAAATGTCGCTTGCCGTCTCCAGCTCGCCTTCAGAGTCACCGGCGAGATGCGGAGTGACAATGGCCCGTGGGTGTGTGAACAGCGGATGGCCGTCCTCGAGGGGCTCGGGTTCTGTCACATCTACGATAGCGCCCAGCAGAGGCCCGTTGCCATCGTCGAGCGGCCGATCGAGGGCCCAGAGGATGTCTTCTGTGCGCACCACGTCACCCCGGCCTACATTGACAAGAACCGCATTGCGCGGGAGCAGCGCAAGGCGTTGCCGTGTCAGGAGATTGCGCGTCTTGGGCGTCGACGGCAGGCTCGACACGAGGACGTCGCACCGCGCAAGAAAGGCGGCCAGGCTGGCCTCGTCCGAGGTGCTGTACATGTCCTCGGGCAGCGTCGCGTCTGCGTCGCCGGTGCCAGGGACGACATAGCCCGTGTCTGTGCTGCGTGTCCCCCGTGTGTTTGCCGCGATGACGTGTGCGCCGTACGCTTTGAGCAGCCGCGCCGTCTCTCTTCCGAGGTGGCCATAGCCGAGCAGGCCGACTGTCCGGCCGCGAATGGTGCGCCCTGCATACGGCTTTCCATACAGGTCCGGAAGCTGGTCGACCCACTTGCCATGGACCTGTGCGTTGATGTGCTGCTCGTTGAGGCGGAGGTAGATCATGTGGATCGTCGTCAGCACGTAAGGGGGGATGGTAATGACATGGAGGCCGCTGGCGTTGCAGATCGTCAGCGACTGGCGCACGCCGGGAGACGCGCCCAGGTAGCCTGGGCCCTGGACGATGTTTGTCACGCCCGAGTTGCTCGCCTGGACCAGTTTGAGGCGAGGGCACTGCCGCTCGATATCGGTAATGTACTTGGGAAGGCCCCGCACGTCGCACAGGACCACGTCGATCGACGCCAGCTCCTCGGCCGTGGGCTGGGCCTTGTCCAGGACCGGGTAGGAATACACACGCTCGGCCACCTCGCCCAGACGCGCAATGAGGGCCTTGTCGAGACGCGGACTGACGGTGACGAGGAGGCCTGCTGCTTTTCTCGCCATGCTGGCCGCGGCAACAGTCATTGTGGCAGTCAGTGGGAAGGAGAGACTAAAAAGAAGAAGAAGCGAGTTGTTCAGCGCGCCGTCTTTATCTAGCCTGCCCCAACCCCCCACGGACAGGCCAATCAGCGGACACGGCTCCCGGATGAATTAAGCTTATCTGCAAAAGAGGCTCCCTTGGCACGGCTCTGTGGCTTTTTCGGTTCATTTATCTCACAAGATTCGACGCACACTCGCTCGCCTGCCTCGAGAGCACCACCATGAATCGAGGAAAGAGCTACGACGACAAGGTGTTTTGCATCGCCGACCTCGAGGCAAACGCGCTCGGGCGCCTGCCGAGGGCCACGGCAGACTACATCAATGGCGGCTCGATGCTCCATGAGACGCTGCGCGCCAACAACGAGGCCTACGATCGCTACGTGTTTGTGCCGCGTTACTTTAAAGACGTGCGCAAGGTGGATACAACGACAGTCTGCCTCGGAAAGAAGGTCGCCTTCCCCGTCGGCATCTCGCCCTCGGCCATGCACTCGCTCTGCCACCAGGACGCAGAGGTGGCCACCGCCAGAGCGGCCGCCGAACGGGGCATCAACATGATCCTGTCCACCTACACCAACACACCCGTCGATGTCGTGGCAGGCGAGCTGGGGGGTATGGCGCTGGGCCAGCAGCTGAGCAAGGTCCTCGACGAGGGCATCAACCAGAGCATCATCGACAACGCCGAGGCAGCCGGCGCCTCGGCCCTCTTTGTCACCGTCGACTGCCCCTGGCTGGGGCGTAGGCTGGGAGACTACCGCAACTCGTTTGCTCCACCGACAGACATGCCGTTTCCCAGCTTCCCCACCGATGTCGACATACACAACCTGTCGACGGCGGACCAGCGGATCGCCTACGATGCCGATCTGAGCTGGGAAAAGGTGCGTGCGCTCAAGGGCCGGACAAAGATGCAGATCTGGCTCAAGGGCATCCTGTCGCCCATCGACGCCGCCATGGCCGTCGAGGCTGGTGTCGACGGCATCCTCGTGTCCAACCACGGCGGACGGCAGCTCGATGGCGCCATCTCCACCCTCGAAGCGCTTCCTGCCATTGTCGAGGCCGTCGCCGGCAGAGTGCCCGTCCACATCGACGGAGGCATCCGCAGGGGGAGCGACATCTTCAAGGCCCTCGCCCTGGGCGCCCAGCACGTGTGGCTGGGCCGGACGGTGCTGTGGGGACTAGCATACAAGGGCCAGGCCGGTGTCAAGCTCGTCCTCGACACGCTCTACGACGAGTTTCAGCTCGTCATGGCCCTCAACGGGTGTGCGACCGTGGCCGAGATTGGGCCTCACCTCTTGGCCCGGCGCCACCTCGACGGCAGCGTGGTACCTTTGCTTCTGTCTCGCGAAGCTAGATTGTAGTAAAGCCTTGCTCTTCAATCAAGCCATCTATTCCAATCAAGCTTCCAATCAAGCCATCGATCTCAAGTACAACTAGGAAATAGGCCAGGAGGTGCCATCTTTTTGTGATGGCGTAACAAATCAGTAGTATGACAGTGAAGCCATCAGTCCAAGTCAAATGATCATTTGCAAAGAAGTCATCCATTCCAATAGACCCAGAGACAAATCAATAACAAAAAGCAAGCCCTATCAAGTTCCAACGAGCCCAGAGTCACAGTCGAATATGCCACAGAAGAAAAGAAGGAGAAAGGAGAGAACTAGCAGACAAAGGCGCTCTTGAGCGATCCTGTGTCGTAGTCGGCCTTGATGGCACTAACCGAGCCATAGGTGCCGCCGACAATGACAAAGAAGCCAGAGAGCATCATGAGGGCAATGAGGATCTCGCGCCACGTCCTGGGCACGCGACGCAGAGCGTCGCGGTCGTAGAGGTAGGTCATGCCAGGGACGACCATGGCCCAAAGCACACCAAAGAGCGAGCCGAGGAGGCCGAGAAGGTCGCCGAAGAAGGGCACACCCGCGGCGATGAGGAAGCCCACAATGACGGCGACGAGAATGGAAAAGAACCAGACGAGCCAGTGGACCATTGTGCCCTCCTGTAGGTGGCGAGTGCCCCTGAGAATACGGACAAACGAGTACTTTGCCGAGATGTGGGCCTCGAACAGGCACGAGACCATCAGACCCACGAGGGCGATGCCGTAGCCGATCTTTTCCACCGTCGGTCCTGCACTTCCAATCGCGGGCGAGGCCACGTACTGGCCCACCTTGGCGTAGATGACGATGCCCACGAGCGTGTAGTTGATGACGACGAAGCCCTGTCCGGCCCACAGGGCCTTGCGGTAGTCGGATGTCCGCCGCATCTCCGCGTGGATGGGGATGAAGGTGGCCGTGCCGGCCAGCGAGAGGACGTGGGTGGCGACGGCATTCATGGCGTCGCCAAACGAGGGCGTGGCAAATGCTTGGAAGCCGAGGTCGTAGGGTCCCTGCGACGGCGCCTTGTGAGGCCGGCTCTGGGCCAGGCACGCAATGGCCGTCAACCAGACGGCGACAAAGAGGCAGCCCATGCCGAGCCAGCCAAAGGGGGCGACGTACTTCATGGTGCGGCAGATGGTGCACACGACGATGGTGATGGCAGCAGCAACAGTCATCCAGACGATGGAGCAGGCAGCATGGTCAGTGAGCGTGTTGAGGGCGATGGAGAAGGTGACCATGGCCGCGCCAATGATGAGGGCATTGTAGAGCCAGTAGAAGAAGCCCAGGACCTCACGGCCCATGGGTCCAAAGATGAGCTGACCGGCGTCGCCGATGCTGTGCACGGTGCGGTGGGCCTGTCTGAACCGTCCCATCTCCAGGCCAGCAAAGGTGGTGATGGCGCTGATGATGAGGAGCGAGATGAGGCCAGGCACAATGCCGAGGGTGGCAAAGGTGCCAGGGATGCCCAGTACACCGAGGCCGAACTGCGACTTGCAGATCAGGACGGCGGCGCCTTGCCTATCATAAATTCACATGTGTGAGATGGCCATTAAAGCTTCATCGGTGTAGTGTTAATGCTCACCAGCTAAGACCGTGAAAGTCAGGGCCGACATCGGCGTCGACAAAGACGTCCTCCTCGGGCGTCTCGGGGTAGTCGCTGACGTTGGCCTCTGCCTTCTGTCCAGGCATCTCGACGTCTTCAGTGGAGGAGTGTTTCGACATGGCTCTTGTGTTATCTGGCTTGCACTCTGCGCTCATGGTGCCTCCTTTTATGTGTTCCCCCGTCATGAAGCAACCGTCAAGCTGATAACGATTGCCCAGAGCCGGACGTCACATTCTGACGGGAGCCGTGTCATGCAAGCCTAATTTTAGAGCCGTGCCTCCCCGCGGTGACAGAGCCGTGCTTGGACGATTAAACTTTTAAAGCGCGCGCAGAGCAAGCCACCCGTTAACCATTCCATCAATCCACCACTTCTAGCTACAATGACCCAGGAGACACCTCACCCTCTCGACCCAGCCACGCCCAGGGAGCTGGCGGCCGCCGTCGACCTCATCCGAAAGAGCTGCTCGGGCGTCGATGTCCAGTTCAAGGCAGCCGGCCTCAAGGAGCCGTCCAAGGAGGCGCTCCTGCCCTTCCTGCGCGCCGAGCGCTCGTCGATGCCATACAACGCCCCACCCCGGCTCATCTACGTCATGTTCCTCTACCGACACACGCCAAGGCTCTTTGACGCCGTCGTCGACGTGACCAACGGCAAGATCCTCGAGGTCGAGGAGCAGCCACGGGGAAACCACGCGCCCGCCGACCGTATCGAAATGAACGAGGTGGCTGCCACCTGCCTCAAGTCGCCCCTCGTCCAGAAGGAGCTCAAGCGGCTGGGCCTCGACGCCGACGTGGTCGTCATGGACCCTTGGATCTACGGAAGGGACGACGACGTCGAGGACCGGCGGTTGGCCCAGGTCTTTTTCTACATTCGCAACCCCAAGAAGTCCGACGACTTTGACTCGAACCACTACGCGTTTCCACTCGACTTTATGGCCGTGACAGACATGGTGGAGATGCGCGTCGAGGAGATCGGCCGGATCCCCCTCGGTGCCACGAGCGTGACGGGCAAGGACGAGGCGCCGCTCAACGTCGGCCAGCCCGTCGAGGCCGAGTACGCCCACCACCTCCAGTCGCAGCCTGCGCGCACGACCGTCAAGCCGCTGCAGGTCGTGCAGCCCCAGGGCGCCAGCTTCACCGTGGCAGGCAGCCTGGTCGAGTGGGAGAAGTGGCGCTTCCGTGTCGGCTTCAACTACCGCGAGGGCATGACGATCCACGACGTCACCTTTGACGGCCGCGAGGTCTTTTACCGCCTGTCGATGTCGGAGATGTTTGTGCCGTACGGCGACCCGCGCAACCCGCTCCACCGCAAGGCCGCCTTTGACCTCGGCGACGTCGGTGCCGGCTCCACGGCCAACAACCTGGGCCTGGGCTGCGACTGCCTCGGCCTGATCAAGTACTTTGACGGCGCCGTCATTGACCAGCACGGGACCGTGGTGCCCAAGCCCAACGCCATCTGCATGCACGAAATCGACGCGGGGATCCAGTGGAAGCACACCAACCACCGGACGGGCAAGGCGTCGGTGGTGCGCAAGCGCCAGCTGCAGCTCCAGACGATCATCACCGTGGCCAACTACGAGTACATCTTCTACTGGACCTTTGACCAGGCCGGCGAGGTCGAGTTTGAGACGCGCGCCACGGGCATCCTCAGCACCACGCCCATCGACCCACGCTGCGACGAAGAGGTGCCGTTTGCCACCCGGGTCGGCGACGGCGTCCTGGCCCCTTACCACCAGCACATCTTCTGCCTGCGCATCGACCCGTGCATCGACGGCGACGGCAACACCGTCGAGGTCGTCGACAGCGTGCCCATGATCGCCGACCCGGTGCTGAACCCGTACGGGACCGGGTACGTGACCGAGTCGCGAAAGATCAAGACGTCGGGAAGCGAGGAGACGGACCCGCTCAAGGCGCGCATCTTCAAGATCATCAACCCCAAGAAGATGAACCGCGTGTCCAAGACGCCCGTCGGCTACAAGCTCATGCCCATCTCGTCGCAGAAGCTCCTGGCCGCCCCGGACTCGTGGCACGCCAAGCGCGCCGAGTTCGCCCACGCGCCCCTCTGGGTCACGCGCCACCGCGACGACGAGCTCTTCCCCGCGGGCCGGTACACCAACCAGTCGCGCGGCGGCACGGGCATCAAGTCGTGGGTCGACCGGCGCGACAGCGTCGAGAACCAGGACCTCGTCCTCTGGCACACGTACACCTTCACACACAACCCGCGCACCGAGGACTTCCCCGTCATGCCGGCCGAGTCGGTGCGCATCGCCCTCAAGCCCATCAACTTTTTCGAGTACAACCCGGCGCTCGACGTGCCCGAGAGCACGCAGGCGTCGAACAAGAGCGTGCTCTACCAGGCCGCCAACGGCTGCTGCCGCGGCGACTCTCCATAGATTTCTTTTGCTTTGCATCTCCGTTCGCTACTGGGCTTTTCATGAATCTGTTCATTTCACCATTTGGGCTACTCTCGAATCTATTCACTGCACTCTTTCTCAGGCTCGGGCTGCTCATGGATTTGTTCTGAGCACTCATGTCTATATTCAGTCCACTATCAGGCCAGAGTATCACTACGCTACACCTTTGGCACGAGCCTGCTCGCGCTCCTCCTTTTCCCGAGCGATGGCAATGGTCGCCGGGCTGCGCGCCCGGATCTCGGCGCCGCGCCACTTGAGAATGAAGGGCAGCAGGCCGAGGACAAGGGCGATGCATGCGACCATCGTCGAGGCCCACTGCGTGCCCATTCTCTCGTACGCCGTCTTGCTCACGAGGGCTGCCGCAAGAAAGTCAGCTTCTTCAAACAAAAACATCGCCTGCTTGTCCAGGGCAGACACTCACGGAAGATCGAGGCCAGCGTGTTGCGGAAGCACGACTGCGCAGCCAACGCAGACGACGCGTACTCTTCGTAGGCATCGGCGAGGTAGGTGTAGGCGGAGAGGTAGATGGAAAAGATGCCAAAGTTGATGATGACGAGGCCTATGCACGGCCCGATCCAGTGCAGCCACGGCCGGCCGGTCCACGCAAAGATAAAGGCACCCACGGGAAACGCAATGGCGCCCACCATGCAGCCGTACAGGCGCGACTCGGGCTCAGGCTTGGTGCCGTCGGCACGCCGCGCGGCATCGCGCCGGTAGAGTCGCTCCTGGAAGACGTTGTTGAAGACGAAGCTGAGGAAGCAGCCGATGAATGTGCACAGCTGGGGCAGGTTCTGCTCGCCCGTGTTCCAGCCGTAGGCCGAAAAGACAATGGGGATGGCCGAGAGGAGCAGGTAGGAGCAGGCCCAGCCGAAGCCGATCCAGAGCGAGTAGAACATGATGATGGGCTCTGTCAGCAGGTAGCGCAGCGGCCGGCCCAGCGAGTTCTTGAGCAGCGTCTTTGCATCGACGGCCTCGTCATCGGCACGCGTCCGGTGTGGGATGCCCGTCTCCTTGGTCAGCCGCTTTGCACGTCTCTTGAGCAGCACCGAAGCGCGTGGCTCGCCGAGGAAGAGGGCAAAGCAGATAAAGGAGACGCCGCAGACCATCATCTGGGGTGAAAAAGCCCTGTCAGCGACTGTGGGGAACTACATCAGGCAATGAAGCAGCGTCTCACCTGGATCCAAAAGATCCATCGCCAGCTGAGCTCCTGCGCCACCCAGCTTGCATAGACTGGGCTGAAGCTTTGTGCCTGAAAAGAACCGTCAGCGAGGCGAGGCAGACAGAGAACAGAGGACAACGCACAGCAAAGAGACAGAGAGCGTACAGGCTGAGGACAATGCCTCGACGGTCAGCCGGAAACATGTCGGCAAAGTAGCCCCCCGACATGGAGTTGCCCACAGACCCGACGCAGCCCTGAATGAACCGTGTGACTACGATGGTCTCCAGATTCTGAGCCAGCGTCTGGCCGAGGAACAGCACCAGGTTGCTGAGCGGGAAAAGACAGGAGGTAAGCGATTGGCAACCGTCGCAATACAGGCATGCGCAGACACGCACCAGAAGGCAGACACCATCATGACCGGCCACCGTCCAAAGCTCTCAGACACAGGCGCGAGAAGAAGAGGCGCAAAGGCGATGCCGAGAAGATAGACGGTGATGCCAGACTCATAGGCCACATAGGGGTACGGTCCCAGGTCTTTGTTGACGCCCTTGTAGGCCTGGCCGTAGCCTGCGCTCATCGACGCGCTGGCAAAGGAAAAGGTCATGACGGTGCACGCGCAGATCCATTTTTGTCGAGTGGGCCAGTTCTGGGGATGCTCTGGGTCATCCTCGGCCCAGTCAATGTAGATGGCCCCGCTGGGCTCAGGCGTCGCGTCTCCCGAGGCCGTCTCCATCTGGGCACCGTCGTCGATCTTCTTCTTTGTCGGCGTGTCCATCGTCGAGGGTTAGGGAAGCGGGGTTTTAACTGGGGCAAAGTTCACCTTTATACGAGACGGCATCCTGACTCCACCCTGCCGCAGGAACGCAGGTTTTGCTCATTGCTTGGCTCAATCAGGCGTCAGTCATTGGTACGAGGCAGTCGCTGCTGCGTTGGGGGGAAGGCGAAGTCGAATTTCGAGCGGAGCAATGATTTTCCCCAATGCGATATTTCTTCGAGCCACGTGCCAATACAAAGGACAAAGGATCAGCCCGCAAGGGTTCGCTCGAGGAAAAACCATCTGCCCCTACGGCTTCGACAATTCCCCGCGCTCCAAGAGGCCGGGGTTTCTCGCTCCTCCGCAAGAGGCCGGGGGCCCGCGTGCGCCTGCCGAACAGGGCGCAGGCAGCGGCCGATGCGAGGCGGGGCTCTCGTGTGTCTTTTGATCGGGAGCTGCGGAGTGTCGCATGGCCGGGTGCAAGGCTCATTCCTACCAGTCAGGGTTCATCTCAATGCAGGCTCGAAAGAAATCAACTCCAGTAATGAAACAATGCTACTACTATTATTGCATACGTCGGGATGGTCTCACACTCAGAGTGAATCTGGAAAACGTCATGGCTATCGACTACGGCTTCCGATGACGCGGTCGACCATGTCGGGACACGCTCCCAGGTAGTTCCTCGGATCAGTATAGTAGCGCAGCTGTTCGTCGTTGAGGATCTTGGCCACCTTTGCGTCGTGCGAGAGAATGTCGTAGAGCGACGTCCTCGTCTCTCTGCTCCGCTTTGCTGCTTCGTAGATGATGTCGTGGGCAGGGACCCGGCCAGTGGTCGGCGCAATGGCCGTCATGACATGCTCGGCAGTGATGAGGCCGTTGGACAGATCCAAGTTCCTCTTCATCGCTTCCTCGTCCACCTCGAGCCCGCTGAGGAGGAAAGCGGCTTGGGCGAGCGACTGCGACAGGTAGACAAACGACTCCGGCACGGCGACCCACTCGAGGTGCCAGGGCCCCGTGGCGCGCTCAAAGTCAGAGAGGAGCGCGTCGGTCGCAAGCGAGGCATGGTTCCTCAGAAGCTTGCAGAGGGCCAGAATGACTTCGCAGGCAATGGGGTTCCGCTTGTGCGGCATCGTCGACGAGGCGCCGCGGTGGGGCACGAATGGCTCCCGGAGCTCGGCAAACTCGTCGCTGCACATGATGCTGAAGTCGAGGGCCATCTTGCCCAGGGAACCGCCAATGTTGGCCAGGAGGGAGACGAGCTCGGCGATGCCGTCGCGGGCCACGTGCCAGCAGATGGGCGGCTCCTCGAGGCCCATATCGTCGGCGAGGCCCGCAAGGACCTGCAGACCGAGCGGTGGGGCACCATCGGCGCACCTGCCTCCCAGCGAGGCCGCCGAGCCTGAGCCGCCGCCGAATTGGGCCATGAGGACGCGAGGGCGGAGCTGGGCCAGGCGCTCCTTGTGCCGATCGAGGGCCGAGAGGTAGACAGCGCACTTGTAGCCAAAGGTGACGGGCAGCGCCTGCTGCAGATGCGTCCGACCAATCATGATCGTGTCGCGGTGCTTTGTGGCCAGACCAACGAGGAGACGTCGGACCTCGTCGAGCTGCCGATCTAGGACATCGAGTCCCCGTTTCACCTGGAGCACCGTTGCGCCCTCCATGACATCCTGCGTGGTAGTGCCCCAGTGGAGATACCTGCCCGACTCGCCGCACAGTTTCGAGAGCTGCTCGACGAGACCCACAATGGGATAGCCGACGATATCGTGCTTTTCTCGGAGTGCATTCATGTCGAGCTTGCTGGCGTCAGCTTGTTCTGCAATGCCGCGGGCAGCCCAGGTGGGGATGATGTCGAGCTTGCCCTGAACGCGCGCCAGTGTGACCTCCCACTCGACGAGAGCGGCGACAAAGGCCTCGTCGGAAAAGATGGCCCTCATCTCGTCGTTGCCGAGCATCGTCCTGAAGAGACGCGAGTCGAGTGCCGAGACGTTTCCGCCGCAAGGCAGACTGCTGCGCGCCGTGGCCATCGTCACGCTGTCCGTGCTCGTGGATGTGGGTGCCATGGCGGGCTTGTCTGGCGTGACCGTCACGGCCTTCGTCTGCCCGCTCCTTTTTGTATGCTCAAGGCAGGCGCGACCTTGGTCCGTGCAGACACGGAACTTGACCGTGCGTTTTTAAACGCGCCAGAGAGCATTGTATCTAGACTAAGATCTGCGGGATCAAGATTGTATGCCGGAACTTGGCCGTCTCGCACATGAAGCGGCCAAGATCCGTCCCCCACACACGCACAAGTCCCGCGCTGAACCTCCTCCCCCGCGTCGCCGGCAAGCTGTCTGTTCCTGGTGCCACGGAAATGCGCTTGGCAGGGCGCGAGCAAGACAGTCATGGTATAAAGGCAATGGGCAATCACATCTCCCAGCAGGTCCAACGAAAGGCACAACTAAACAAAGATGCGACACGGGCTCGGCACTCGCCCCCTCAACGCCCTCGTGGCCCTGCCCTCCTTCTTTGTCCTGGGCTACTCACAGTCAAGCCTGGGCGGCCTGGTCAAGTTTGATGACTTCAAGCTACACTTTCCCCAATGCACTGACCCAACGATCCAAGGTAGGTTCTCAGACAGACAGAAAAGCACGTGAACAAGAGCATGTCGCTGACTTCTTCAACAAAGGCATCACGGTCTCGTCCTACACGTTGGGGGCTGCCCTTGGCGCGTTTGCCACTTTTTACCTCGGCAACCGCCTCGGTCGACGCAGGTCGGCCATGCTGGGCGCGACGGTGGCAATCGTTGGTCTCGTCCTGCAGGCGTCGTCGTTTGCGCTCGCCCAGCTGATCCTAGGCCGGGTACTCGTCGGCTTGGGCGTCGGCATCCAGTCGGCCACAGTGCCCGTGTGGCAGTCGGAGCTGTCGATTGTCTCGTCAAAGCGAGGGGCCCTCGTCATCTTTGACGGCATCTGCCTCGCCCTGGGCATCGCCTCGGCCGCCTGGGTCAATCTCGGCTTCTCCTTCATCGGCGGCCGCTCGGCCCTGGCCTGGCGCCTGCCCAGCGCCCTGCCCCTGGTCCCGATGCTCGTCTCGCTGGCCGCCTCTGCCCTCGTCCTCGAGTCGCCCCGCTGGCTGCTCAGCGTGCACCGCGAGGAGCGCGCACGCGAGGGCATCGCCACGCTCCTCAACGCAAGGAGCGGCGCCACCCAAGTCGACGAGTACGTGGCGAGCGTGACGCGGGTCCTTGCGCAGGCTCGCGCCGAGCCGTCGCTCTGGAAGCTCGTCAGGCCCGACGACGGCTGCCCGCCCCGGCTCCGGACGAGGGCCGCCCTCGCCGTGGTGACGCAGGCGTTCCAGCAGCTCTCCGGCGGCGGCCTCATCTCCTACTACTCGGGCACCCTCTTTTCCCAGCTCGGCTTCGACGCCACCGAGACGCGCGTCCTCTCGGCCACGGCCCTGACGTTCAAGCTCGTCTGCACCCTCATCCCCTTTCTCCTCATCGAGCGACTCGGCCGAAGGAGGCTGCTCATCGTCTCGGGCGCCGGCATGGCCTCGGTTCTCGTGGTACTCGTCATCACCAGTGCCTACTCGTCGGCGCGTGGTGCCGTCTACGTGTCGACGGCGTGCATCTACCTCTTCAACCTCTTTCTACCCATTGGCTTCCTGGGCGTCAAGTGAGTCAGCTGACCCTCCCCCCCGGCACGAGGGCCCAGCGACTGACGCGACGAACAGCTACCTGTACTGCGCCGAGATTGCGCCCCAGACCTACCGAGCGCCCATCTCGGCCCTCTCGACGGGCGTGCACTGGTGTGGAAACTTCATCGTGGCCATGGTCACACCCGTCGGGTTTGCCAGCCTGTCCTGGGGCTACTACATCATCTTCACCGTCATTGCCTCGGCCATTGTGCCCACCGTCTATTTCTTCTTCCCAGAGACATCGGGCCTGAGCCTCGAGGAGATCGACGATTTCTTTGCCGAGTGCGCCTCGACGCGCAGCGTCGTGCCCACCTTTGCCAGGCTCCGACGCGAGCACACGCCGCCGTCGCGCGTCATGGGCGCCGACGACGCGTGCGACGTTGAGCTCGTCGGCAGCAGCGGCGGCGGCGATGATGTCGATGCAAAGGTGCGGTCCTCGTCGTCCTCGTCGTCTGAGAGAGTGTATGCTTCATTTCCAAAAGTGTAGAGTTGAAATTAAACATAGCCAAAGAAGTCAATTTCGTTTGGGTTGGAGAGGGAGCTTGTGAGAAGACTGATGATCCTGTCAAACTCCGTCTCGGCGCCCTCTGTCGTCGTTGGCGGCTGCAGCTGCACTACACTCTGCACACCCACTTCGTGCCGCCGTCGCTGCTCGAGGTGCGCCACCTGGGCCCTGACGCCCTCGAGCTGGTTGGCCACGCCAGGGCAGAAGTCGGCAATCGAGTCGAGCAGGTCCACGGCCTGGACGATCTGATCGAGCGTGGAGCCCCTTTCGGCCGAGAGCGGCGCGGGCGCCAGGAGCTCCTCGATCAGCAGAGCCACGGCGCGTGAGACGGAAAAGGCGGCGACGGTGAAGCGGTACTGGCCGTAGGCCTGGCGGGCACGCCGTGTGATGCTGAGCGTCGCCTTGGCCGACTGGATGGCTTCCTGACGCAGCCAGGCGCGCGCCACCGTCTGCGCGTTGAGCATCACGCAGGCGTGGTACAGGCAGTGGAGATTGATGACGTGGGGCATGGCCGCGAGGCCCGAGGCCGTCGTCTCCGGCTCGAGTTCGAGGTACGCAGGCAGCGTCTCGCGCCACTGGACCAGGCTGTATTCGTGCTCGGCGGCGAGGCCCGCAGCCTTGCTGGTAGGCGCGTTTTGAGCCCCATACCTCGCCAAGAGCACGCTCTCGACGATCCGGGCCAGCTTACAGGCGTGCGTAAAGCACGAGACGGCCCTCGTGGGGCCTCGTCGCACAGCCGCCTCGCCCTGTAGCTCCACTCCGACGGGCGTCCACTCCTCATGCTCAGTCGCATCGTTGGAGAAGCAGAGCTTCGGGCTCCGGGCGTCAAGCACGAGGGCCGGCGCGCGGCCAAAGTAGAGCCCTAGACACTTGTCCCACAGGTAGCATGCCCAGAAGATGCGCCGTCTCCTCTCTGTCTCCTCTGTCACCGCCTCTGCTGGGCCGCTGCCGGGCGGCTCGCTTTCTCTTCCACACTGGTGCTCCGATCCAGGCTCGGACTCAATGTGCAAGCCCAGATCGATGAGCTGGCGAAACGCCATGCCGCCGTACATCCAGGCAGGCGATGGCCTTGCCGCGCTGTAGGCCACGCCACTCAGGAGCAGCAGGCCCTGGATTGTGGCCACCTTGCTCGGTCGCTGGAGCTCCTCGAGCATGAGCTTCGTCGCCGTCGACTCAAAAATGTCGCACTGCTCGCGGAAGCGACCCGAGGGCAGCGCCAGGTTGAAACGCGATGCGTGGGCCAGGACGGCGTAGAGGAGGAAGGCGCTCTCGTGCAGGTCGCGGGCAGACACAGGCCGATACAGCATCGAGTAAAAAGGATGGACAAAGGACCAGTGGCAGGCCAAGAGATACGAAAAGTCGTCGGCAGAGAGCCCTGCGACGCTCTCGGCCGCCAGCGTGAGGTTCACCGCTCGAACCTGCTCCGAGGCAAAGCCCGTGCTCGGCACAAGCGCCGACGCCGACGTAGGCGCGGCAGGCAGAGGATTTTCCGATGGCTGACAGCCCGCATGCCGATGCAGCTGCTCCTCTAGACGGTCGCAGTAGGCTTGCAGCTTGTCCATGTCGCTGATCGAGGGCGTCTGCGAGTACTCACACCGCTTGCCGAGCCGGAGGCAATGCACGCATTTGGGCCGCCTGCCATCGCACTTGAGCTTGCGTCCGCGGCACGCATCACATGCAAATCCACTCCTCCGCCTCGGCCTCACGACAGAATGGCTGCACCCACGTGCTTCGCCCTTGCGGAGAGGCGACGAAGAAGGCGGCATGCTGCCATCGCTGCCTGTCGTTGCCTGCAGGCCCAGTCGAGCACGCTTCATACTGTGCAATATTTATTGAGATCCGTCGGCCGAAGATCGGAAAGAAGGCGCGACTCGCGTCTCCCGACCATCGCTTCTCACTTTTAATTGAGGGTCACCCATCTAATTCTATTATCAGGGCCAGCCTAGGGGTGACAACGTGCCATGGGGCTATGCCAGAAGCATGTTCTGAGGGGACATGGTCCAGCAGCGAGACACACGGTTGTCGCGATAACGCAGACTACTGGCTTGACTGGCCGCGGACAAAGGCGAGGCCCGAGAAGTTGCCCTCGTCGCGGACAAGGGCCGTCTTGGTCTTTCCCTCGTAGTCAGTCTTCCAGAGCGAGCCCAGCAGGTCGGACACGTAGACGAGGCGCTTCTCTGTGTCCAGCGCCAGACCAATGGCCTCGTGGAAGCGCTCAGCGACGATGAGGCGCCCGTCTGGCTGCTGGGGCTTCCGCTTGGGCTCCAGGGCGGTGCTCACGTCGTACTTGTTCAGCGTGTTGCCAAAGGGCGGGTCGCCGCGGTCCGTCCAGAACAGCAGCTGTTCCTCAGAATCAATCTCCAGGTCGATGGGCTCGGGCATGTGGTCGAACAGCGTCTCGATGTCCGTTCTGGTCTGCGCCGTCAGGCCTGCCGGGACCTCGAGGTTGGCCCGCAGAATGCGACCGACGGAGCCCTTGCTGAGGCCCTTTTGGGTCCAGTAGACGAGCTTCTGCTTGGGGTCCACCGTCACACCCACGCACCAGTCGAGCGCGTCGGTCAGGGGGCGAGGCTTGCCCGGTGCCGCGTCGTACAGCGTCTCGACCTGCGATCCGTCGAGATGGGCGCGCTGCACACGGCCGCCTTCGCGGTCCGCCCAGTAGATCTTGCGTGCGCCCTGGTCAAGGTGGCACTGCTTGGGCGTAAAGATGGCGCCGCTGGGCACGACAACCTTGGCCTCGGTCTCGCCCTTGGCAAGCTTGGAAATGGTGCCGTCGCTGGCCGTGGGCGAGGAACCCATGTTGGTGAAGTACACGTCGCCGGTGGCACTGTCGACCTGGACGCCGTCCGAGCACGTGCGGAGGCCGCCGACAAGGATCTTGACCCCGGTTCCCGCCGTCGTCATGGAGCGCACCTCGCCCTTGACGATGTCGAGGTAGATCAAGTGGTCGTCGGCGTCGGCGTCAGCGTCGGCGTCGACCTCCTTCTTGGGAGGGTGAGGATAGAAACCCTGACCCGTCTTGGCCCCCAGCTCGTTCTTGGCGATCTTGTCGTCGAGCAGATGCATGACCTCGTCGGGAAGACCCTTGCGATTGTGGCGATAGTGTGCCTCGATATCGCGGACGACGTCTTGATGTCTTCCAGATTCAGCTCCAAGCCATTGCAAATGTCAAAAGGCGAACGAAGCAGCTCACCCAGGCCCACGAGGTCCATGGCGTAGAAGGGAGGGTGGGCGAAGCCGAGGCCCTTTTGCAGCAGGCTGTCGATCTGCGCTGGCTCAGCGACGCCCTCGGCGACGACGTAGAGGCACTCGCGCTTGATGGCCGCCCAGACCCGGTTGGCAATCAGGCCGACGGACTCCTTCTTGACCGCATAGGTAAGCAGACCGTGGCGCTGCGACTGCTCGACGAGGAGCGGCAGGATGCCAGCGTCGGTGTACGGGTTGGGCATGATCTCGAGGGGCAGCAGACGGGGCGGCAAGTAGTAGTGCATGTTGATGATCCGCGCCCTGTTGGTGACCTTGTCGATGATCTCGCTGGCTGTGAAGCTGGAGCTGTTCGTCGCAATGATGACCGACTCGGGCGTGGCGGCGTCGAGCTCTCCCAGGACATCGATCTTGAGCTGGCGATTCTCAGGCACTGCAGCTGCGTCAGCAACCAGGAGTCATCAAGCAGGATTGCTTGCTACCTCACCCGCCTCGGTGACGAGCCATGTCGCCTGCAGCGCCTCGCTGCGGTCGGTAAATACCTTGAGCGTGCCCCTCTTGCCGTTGGGGACGACTTCGAGGAGAACGGCGTCGATTTTCTCGTCGATGAACGTCTGTGCGCTCTGAAGCGCCTCCGCATTGGAGTCGCTGTATCTACGGTCAGCAGGGATCGCTGGGGCTGCCTCTGCAGATGCTCACAAGAGGTGCACAGTGCCGCCCTGGGTCAGCCACATGAGGGCGATCCGCCGGCCGAGGGTGCCCGCACCAATGATGGTGTGCGCCAGCCCTTCGATGCTCGACGGCTGTCTGTAGACCATGGTTGTTGGGTTGAACGTGCGCCCATGCTGGCATGCCCCGAGAATGGGTGACGAGGGACCGCGAGGTCGTCTGCTCCACTTTATCTGGCGACGCATAGATAGAATTTCGTGCACCGGGATATTAGCCGGAGATTCGTGGGCCAATCTCACTTGAGACAGCGCTCCCTCACTCCTTCGCGCGGTCGAGTTTAATCTCACAGACGGGTATCTGTCTGCAGAGCCTGGGCTTTAGACAAGAACTTAACTCTGGCTGCTTCATGGGCTCACACAACTGGCTCAAAAAGGTCATGGATGTTCGCAGGCAATGTATGAAGACATGTTCAGCAGGTGAATAGAATACGGACGCTCTAGGCAGTAGTACACCAGACTAAGGTGTGACTTCGCACTTGACCTTCATAAAGTAGTCGACCATCTCGCCGCTGCAGTGCTTGTCTCCTCCGTTCTCGTATGTGCAGGTTCCCTTGGGCTGGCCGTTGACGTAGACGGCGCCCTGGGTGGCGCCGAGCTTTGGCTCGACATCGTTGTACTTGACGAGCGTGATCTCGCCTTGGACTGCAGAGAAAAGGCTGCATCAGTACATGCTCCCACAATTCTGTCAATGGAACACTCACTGCCGTTGAAGCCCGACGGAAGATGCTGAGGCGCTTTTTCATTGCCGTCGTACCCGGCACGGCCATCACTGCCGCATCCGTTAAAGTCGAGCGGAGCTACCGTGTAGTCGGTCCACGACGTGCAGCCTGGCCCCGGGGTGAGGCCGCCCCCAAAGCACTGGGTATAGGTGGCGGCAAAGATGCCAAAGTCGTTGGTGCCACGCCTCTGTTGCTCTTTGACGGGCGCGCTGGAGACAGCGACGGCAGTGGCGAGCAGAAGAACAGAGGTGGTGAGAGCGAATCGCATGGCTGAAGAGATGAATGGACGATATACAGCGCGGAAGACACCGTTCCTTATATACCTGTCACTTTTACGACAGCCGGACGGCGACCTTGTGCACCAAACCAGGAACCAGGAACACGTCGTCATCGTTTGGGCGCCATGAGGTATTTATTCTGATCCAAGTTTTGACGCCCATTTGACGCTGCCCCAGAATATGACAGACACTGCGTTTGCAGGGTGACAAATAATCGCCCACCTCGGTACCTTAGATACACCGCTGTCAGCGTCGTTGTCATCAGGCCAAAAAGGCAAAGTGGGACCACAGAGGCACATTCTTACGCGTGCAGTGGCTGCGTGCGGGATTTAGGCACGAGTCACCGCCAAGAGAATGCTTACGTAAGCCCAGATCTTTATCTCAAAAGTCGAGATCCTCCAGCCTGGGGGCCTCGAACTCTGCAAAAATACCGCAATGGCACCCACAAGGACCCCAACCGAGTCGACGTCGCCCTGGCTCGCCGACGAGGACGAGCGGCTGAAGAGCCTGGTGGAGCAGTACGGCTCGTCGCGGGGCAAGGAGAGCCGGTGGACCGAGGTGGCGGCGCGCATGCCCGGGCGAAGCGTCAAGGCGTGCCGCAAGCGCTGGTTCTATTCCCTCGACCCCTCGGTGAAGCGGAGCAACCGGTGGAAGCCAGAGGAGGACGCGCAGCTGCTTGCGCTCGTCGCTCTCCATGGGAAGAGCTGGGTGCGCGTGGCGCAGGACATGCCGGGGAGGACCGACGACATGTGCTCGGCGCGCTTCTACAACGTCCTCGAGACATCGTCGCGGGAGTGGGGCGCCGACGAGGACGCGACGCTGCTCCTGCTCCACGACGAGCTGGGCAACCGATGGAGCGAGATTGCGCGGCAGCTCGAGGGGCGAAGCGCGCTGGCCTGTCGCAACCGGTGCCGCAAGTTCCACGCGCTGGCGACGCGCACAAAGTCGGGAGACGAGCAAAAGTGGGCGACGGCGGCTGCGGCCGCGGCGGCAACGGCGGCGGCAAATGCCAGCGAATGGCAGTCCTGTGGGCCGAGCGAAGATGCGTCCCGGCGAAACAGCGACCATTCCGTCCTCGCACACGACGTCCTGGACGAGCTCGACGACTTCGACTTTGGCTCGCCCGCGCAACTGGCAAGCACCTCGTCGCAACTGTCGGACCAACAGACCGAGGCACAGAGCGCAGACTGGGCTGCGCTTGAGGCCATCCTGGGCAGGCTCCTCCCCAACCAGGGCGACGCCGATGTTGCGCTTGGCTTTGTTCGCCACCTGAGCTGGCAGTCGTAGTTGTCCGCTGGCTCCATCGTTCCAGCATCATGGACATGCCCGGTGGGCCGCACATCCGTAGTCCATCGTCGCACCCCAGGCTGCCGAGGGGGCCGATCAAGATTCAAATCCTGACGAGCACCGTACGCGGCCCTCGGAGAAGACGCTAGCAGACCGCACCCTGCGTCATCCGAGTCATCTCCTAGCAGAACAAGTGTGTCTTCCTAACCGCTCGCTGGAGAGTCACCCTTTCAGTCAAAGCGTGGGAGGAGTCGCAGCTCTGCGCATTGCTCGTGTAGTGCGGTCTGAGTACGCATTGTAATATATTCAGCTCATTGTGATGTGCGCTTATTGAGGGTGAGACTGGCAGGTGGAACGTCCAGTCACAGCATACAAGGGACTCATAGAGAGGGAGCATCGCTTCGTTACACTATCCGACCACCCTTACGGGGGCACACTAGCTCTCAAACGCACCGAGGTCGGGTGCTTTGCCGTGGTAGGGCAGGCCCACGTCGATGCCAGCGTCTACCAGTGGGCTGTTGGGACGCAGGCGATAATGCAGCAGGTGGGGCAGGCTGCCGTCGGCCTGGCGCGGGGCATCCCAGCCGCGGTGCGACGTGTCTACAAAGTCGGTCTCGCTCGGCACCCCCCTGCCCCGCTCCCACGAGTTCGAGGACGAGCCCGAGTCGGTGCCCGCGATCTTGAGCTTGTTCCTCGGCGACATGGAGAGGTTGTTGCGCAGGATGCCCTGCACGTCTTCCTCGCCTGTGGGCGTGATGACGGTCATGTCAAAGTCGACGCCGTTGCCAAAGGCCGTGTTGCCAAAGAATTCGTTTGCCATCGGATGGTGGTTGGCGTAGAAGCCTGCGGACTTGTTGTCAAAGGCGACGCAGAGGCGCACGGAATGCCTGACTGCATTGGACACGTACCGGGCGTCGTACCCGCCGGCCTTGATGCCGTTGCCGTTGCCCTGGACGACGGGTGTCCTCGTGCCCGGCAGATAGCCCTGATTCCAGGCCCACGACGACTCGATCGTCACGGGCGAATAGGAGTTGATCAGGTCGAAGCCGTCGTCGGAGTTGTCCCACGCACGGCAGCCGCGAAAGACGTTGCCGGGACTGCCTGTGCCGACGTGGGCGCCGAAGCCGTCGGCATTCTGGCCCGCGCCATTGGAGCTGTAGGGGTCGTAGTTGCCATGCGAGTCCGAGTTGACGACGGTGTTGTAGCTGCCGCCCTGGATAAAGAGTCCCGTGCCCATGTTGCTGTGCACGTCCAGCTGCTCGTACACGCCGTGGCTGGCCTTGATCCAGACGCCCCACGACTCGTGGTTCTCGTGGTTGCCCGGCTGCTGCGGCGCACCGGTGATCTCGAGCCCCTTGAGGTGCACCCAGTCGGCGCGCACCTCGACGCCCTTGACCCGGCAGTCGTCTTTTATCAATGCGAAGTCCAGGACGGGCTTCTCGCCCGGATAGGCCCAGTAGCGGATCGGCCGGCCCTCTTGGCCGCTCTTGTTCAAGACGACGCCAGCGACCAGGTCGGTGCGGCTCGCACAGGGCTTTGTTGCGACGTCGAACGCGTACCGTCCACCGCGCAGGTAGACGGTGTCGCCGGCCTGGGCGACGGACTGGGCGTGTGTGATTGTCCTCCATGGTGCGACCTTGGTGCCCGTGGCGTTGTCTGCACCCGACGGCGAGACGAAGAATGTGGCGGGCGCAGCCGTGCCAGTCGCTGGGCGTGCGTGGGCCGAGAGCGGAGCAAGCAGAGGGAGAAGAACGAGGAGGGCGCCGAGACGAGCCAGCAGCGAAGGGCACTGACGCCGGCCGCTGCTCGTCCACGACTGCATCGAGGGGGATTAGGGAGGACGAGGAAGATGGTGGAGAGCAAGCGGTGGTCGGTCAGTCTGCCACACAGCTGGCTGGGCGGGCGCCCGTCGTCTCACTTCAAAGTCAGCCTCAGCGATTGCTTGGCCGTGACGATGGCAAAGTATTCTGGATCACTGTCCTGCCTAGTATACATTACATGCCATTACGTGCTTGCCTTCTCAACGGCCCGGAGACAGGCGCGCACCTCGTGCTGCGCCTTTGCAGCCACGGGCCAGAATCTAGCATACAGAGAGAGCGAGGCCTCGAGAAAGTCGATGCGGCCCCGGAGGCCGCGCCGCTCGTCGGCCTTGGCATTGAGCAGGGCAATGACGCAGCCGTACGAGGCAAGCATGTTGCAGCATGCGATAAAGGGCCAGTGAGGGGGCGCGACGGCCTCTGCCGCGTAGCAGGCCTCAAAGTCGGCGAGCAAGAGGCCCGACATGCGGTGTGCGACGAGTGCGATCCGCGCCACGCTCTGTTCGACGAGCGCGGCATCGGGCCCGCCATCGGCCATGTGCTCGCTCTGGAAGCTGCACGAGCGCAGGTCGAGGGAGAGGTCGGCGAACCAGGCGCGCCGGTGCAGGTGGATGCAGGTGCCGAGCAGCTGGACGGTGGCGTCAAAGAGGAGTGTGCGCCTGGTGGCGGTGCTGCGCGCGCACGTCGCTGTAGTCGTAGCCGTAGCCGTAGCCGTACCCGTAGCCGTAGCCGTAGCCGTAGCCGTAGCCGTACCCGTAGCCGTAGCCGCCGCAGCGTGCGCGCCGACCTTGGCGTCGGCGGCGAGCCAGGCGGCATGGGCACGGGCGGCGAGATGGGAGAGGACGTCGTCGAGCGCGCCGAGGCGCTGGCGGGGCGACGGCTCGGTCAGCGTCTCGCGTGTCGCCTTGCATGCTTCGATGCGGACAGCGTATGCCAGGCCCTCGTTGCTCTGCACACATCTCCATCTTGTCAGCTCTCAGTCCTTGCCCTTACGCAAGAGAGAGACTCACGCCCAGGTCATGGGGATACGCGACGGCGACGGCAACTTCGGGGCCCAGCTTGCTCGTGATCGCCCCACTCGTCGCGGCGCCCATCATGACGTCGGCGGCAAAGAGCTGTCAGTGGGGTGGGGATGGGTCGTCAGCGTGCGATGGCATCTCGGCAGAACAGCAGCCACCCACCTCCCACCATGTCCGCCGGCCGAGCTCGGCAAGCGCGTCGCTCAGCGCCGGGCGGCCCACCTCGTCGAGGCGGTGAAGCCCTTGCTGGAGGGCGATGCGGCAGGCTGCGCCGTGCTGCGTCTCGGCCAGCGCGTAGTCGCCCGCTGCGTACGCGAGGTGGGCCACGAGCAGGCGAGCCAGGATGTCGTCGAGGCTGTCGTCGAGCGTGATGCCTGTCGCTGCAGCAGGTGCGGTAGCGAGAGCACTCTGGCAGCGCTGCCAGAGCTGGACACTCTCGGGCGCCTGCATGCCCACGTAGTAGCTGTGGCCCAGGGCGGCGGCGGCGTCGACGAGCAGCGGGCTTCGCCGGCCGCTGAGCAAGTCCGCCTCCTCTGCCAGGCCTAGGACAGGGACAGAGAGGCCAAAGCTGGCAAAGTAGCGCTCAATGCTGCGGTCAGAGTCAGTCAGCTTTCATGGGCAAGGTCAGTAAGACTGTTGACAGACGCACGCACCCTGTCGCGACGACGTCCTCGTCCCGTCTGCTGCCCATCCGCCGCTTCATCTCCCGCAGCTGCGAGGCGACTGACGACGTCGGCGACGTGCCGGCAAAGGAAGAGGACACAGCCGAGGACCTCGACGAGGACGGGGAGGGCGACGACGAAAAGCACGACGGCTGCGACAGTGGCTCCGACGAGGGCCCTTGCTCGGCGTGCGCATCGAAGAGGGCGTCGAAAATGCCCAGCGACGCTTCGCAGTCAAAGGGATACGCCAGCAGGCTCAAGTCATCCTGCTGCCCTAGCGAGGGCAGCTCACTGGACTCAAAACCCTGCTCCAGGGCTGCCTTGCGCTTGGGCGGCCTTCCGGTGCGGGAGCACGGCTTCCAGGCGCACTGCACCCCGTGCATCGTACACCTCGAGCAGGCCTTTGTCGCCGGCACTACGTCGCTGCCTTCGAGGAGCATGGGGGGAAGCACTCCATCGCACTTGCTCTTTGCCTGCCGGCACGCCAGACACGCCAGCGGGTTGCGTCTCACAGTCGTCTCCATGACTGCGCAATCGCCTAGGCAATGATGTCGTAGCAAAGAGAGATGCAGATGCAGATGAGAATTAAGGCTTTCTGACACGCAACGCAGCCACATAGAGCCAAAGAAAAAGTAGCCGCGGGCTTCGGGTACTTTTTCACTACTACTTTTGACAGCTGCCAATCCTCGGGCCGGGAAAATCATCTCCATTCTTTCTTTTTCTTTCTTTGAGAGCCTGCTACTTCTGCAGGACCAGCACGGCCCAGAAGGCCACTCTGAACACGGCAATGATAATGACGCTGCTCTGGAAGCCTTAGCATGGTTGTAGGACTGCGTGAAAGGCGGGCAACTCACACGATGAAGGCGTAGAGCGTCGTCGAGATGCCCCCAAACCCGAGGGACTCGATGATGTCGCGCCCTTCGACGGCGCACTGGGCTCCCGTGGTCACGAGACGACTGGGAATCGAGCAGGAGCAGGTCTTGTCTGCAAGAGATCCTGCACAGGGAAACACGAGGCCCACGACGTCCTGTTCAGAGGACCAGTCAGCGCGTCGTTGAGGGAAAAGAGGCCAGCTAGAACCCTCACTGTCTTGACGAGGATCTGAAACGCGAAAGTCTGGTAGTCTGCAGGCGCTGTGGGTCAGACATAGCAGCAGTCTGACGACGAAAGATGTAGCTCACCGATGAAGTGGGCCCAGTAGTACCAAAAATCGGGCAGGTTCCTCATGAAGTAGCCCTGGACAGCCATCCAGAAGCCGTTTGCGAACGCGGCGACAGCGAGCGCGGCCACAAAGATGGGCAGGATGGCGGCAATGAGCAGCGACTGCGTCTCGGCCGCGTAGACGCCCAGGAAGAGAAAGGCAAGAAAGCGGAAAAAGTACGAGGCACCCCCGTGCAGACCCACAGACCAGTAGATGAGGACGGCGTAGACGACTGAGCAGACAAAGAGAAAGGGGATGGTGGCCATCGTGTTGGCCACGACGAAGGGAAGTGGCGTGTAAAGACCGTTGCGGCGCTCGCGAAACAGAACCAGGCGCTCTTCGAGAAAAGAAGGGATGCCGGCGACGGACATGAAACCGAGGAAAGCGACGCTATGTGTGGCCGCACAGACAGGTCAGCAAGAAAGGGCGCTCCCAGTGAGTCGCCAAGCCGCTTGAGCTCACCTGAAGAAGTGTACACTCAGCCGGTCGTTGATGTGGCGGTCGTCCTGGGCCATGTTGACCCACACGGTGGCGACGAGGACGCCCATGCCGAGGTACATGCCCATGCGAACACCGTAGGCCAGGAGGTTGCGACGGTAGTTGAGGACTGCGTCAAAGTCAGCGGTGCAACGCATTATCGCCCACCCTTGGACAGCTACGTACAGTTGCGCGAGGTCAGCGTCCAGCTCTGCATCACGAGATCGCTCGGAGCACGGGAGCGCTCCATCTCGAGACCCTTTTCCGACAATTGCGTGTCGGGGCTGTGGCGGCAGGCAGTCTCTGCCGCGTAGAGCGACGCCAGCTTTTCCACCTTGTCTTCGTCATCGCTCGCAGGCACGCTTCCAAAGCTGGTGGAGACGAGCTTGAGCATGTGGTCGGCCGGATTGGTGTGCAGAGGCACTGGGTAGCCCTGGCGCTCAAAGTAGGATCCCACCTGGAGCACGCTGCCGCTGTAGATGACCTTTCCACGTGCGAGGAGGATCGTCGTGTCAAACAGGCTGACTGTCGGGAGTCTGTCAGTCAAGTGATGCCATGTCGGAAATGCAACGCCTCGTATTTTGCTCACAGGTCTCCCAGTTTGGGCTGTGAATCGTCGCCACCACGATCAAGTTTTGGGCTCGGGCCAGGCTCCTGATCGACGAAAGCACCTCAAAAGCGGTGGCACTGTCCAGCCCGCTCGTTGGTTCGTCGAGAAAGAGGACGCGGGGAAAGGAGACGAGGCCATTTCCGATGGTAACCCTCCTCTTCTGCCCTCCGCTGATGCCGCGTTGGACGGGCGTTCCGATCAGGTTGTCGGCGACGGCAGCGAGTCCGAGGCCCTGGAGCAGCGAGTCGACTCGCTCGTCGATGACAGAGCGGGGCTCGTTGGGCATGCTATCTTTGTTTGTGAGTTTGCGTCATCGCGAGTGCTGACAGCAAGGGGGTACCACGCACCTCAGCCTTCCGGAATAGGTGAATGTTTCCCGGATCGTGAGGGCGCCCAAGAGTGCGTCGTCCTGCTCGACGTAGCTCATCTTACCCCTGCCTGCCAGCATGGACACAGTCCCCGCCGTCTTCTCCTTTCTTCCGGCGAGGACATCGAGGAGCGTCGACTTGCCCGCTCCCGAGGGGCCGAGGACTGAGCGTGCTGCCGTCAGTGCTTTATCATAGTCTTCAACAAGGCAAACGGACACACACTGGAGAGCATCTGTCCCGTGCGGCACGATCCATCGACCGCGTCGAGGAGCCTGATGGTGGTGCCCTTTTTGCCCTTGACGGTGTACTCGACGCCCGTCCAAGCCAGGTGGTCCTCGCCTCCGTTCTCAATGTCGGCCATCTTCATTCTCGTCGTCTATCTTCTCAATCTGTATTCTAAGACTGTTGTGCGGTGGACAGCAGCCTTTATATACCCATTGTCTCGCCTCTCAGTACGTTAAAGACACAACGACGGTCACTTTCGTGTCTAGCCGTGGCTATTTAGGCAAAGGAAATGGCCGCGGACCGCGTCTGTGGCGCAAAGAAATATTTCTCCGGTCCATTTTGATCTCAGAGGCGCCCGCGAGCCTGCCTTTCTTTGCAAATCAGTCTCTGTCACACAGTCCTTTCTGCATATATGTGCCCGTAGCATTGCAGACCATTCGGCAGAAAGACCCGAGACTAGGCACAGGATAGAATAGAGAGAGAGAGAGAAGGTCCTCGCCTGGATCACGAAACAGTCACGGTGCTCGATCCCGCGCTGTTGTAGCCCTCGGTGGCGACGATCTGGTAGTCAAAGGTGCCGAGGGGCATGCCGAGCTTGGCCCATGCACTGAAGTGGTTGCCCGTTGTGACGGTGCCGCTAGCGCGCTTCGAGGATCGGATGGACCAGTACTGCTTGAACGTCTGCGTGCCTTCGATGGAGGGCGCATTGGTGCGCGTGCCCTCGTAGACGTCGTACGTGGCGCCGTCGGACGTGAGGGTGCCCATGTGCGTCAGGCTCGACGCCGGGTTGTAGGTGCCGTAGTCTTCGAGGATGTAGTACTCGACGAGCGGGTTGCGCGACCAGCCATAGACGGACAGGTAGCTGTTGCCCTGGGGCCGGTAGTCGGCCTTGAAGGTGATGGCGCGTGCCGAGCCCGGGTTGTAGCCCTTTCCGCCGACGATGTTGCCGTTGCCGGACCACGTCAGGCTGTACTGTCCCGCAGCACCGTTGGTGTAGGTGGCGGTGGCTGTGCCATCGGTGTAGTAGGAGTAGTAGAAGCCGTTGTTGGTGCCCGTCGAGCTCGGAGTGCCGCTGCGGACAGCCAGGTCCTGGCCGTTGCTGCTCGTAGCGGCGGGGGCTGAGGCCACGCCTGCGATGGCCACGGCGCAAGCAAAGAGCGAAGAGAAGGAGACCATTGCAGAGGAAGAGGTGATGGTGAAGGTGAGCCAGCCACCGACCGTTGCACCGCTCCTTTATGAGTGGCTCGCGAGAAGAAGAGAAGCCGCTGATCAGGGTGGGGGGGGTGGGGTGGAGCCGAAGAAGAAGGGGTGATTGCTCTTCTTCGGGAGGAGCGAAGGTTTCACTAGCGGCTTCCTTAGCGTGCTGCAGCTGAGTTCCTGACAAGCTCCAATACATCTAGAGCAGGCTTCGATGGGTGCTTCCATGACCCTCTTCGGGACGGGGGCCGGTCAGGGGGCGGGGTGACTGGAGCTCACAGACCCGCGCAGCTTACCAAGAATTTTCAATGGCGTCGGAGAATGGATGACATGACCGAAAATAAAGTAAAAAGGGGCGGGGGCAAGATCGACCCTGGTCAATCTCGAGTAGTCAACGAGGAGGGCCCTCTCGCGACAAGGGCGTCAAAAGTGGGGTCGCTGTTCGCAGCAGCAGCGATCCCGCCCATGTTCTCATCACATTAGTAGTGACATGGAGCGCCCTTACTGACCCTGTCGCTGAGCTCTTCGGTCATCATCGTCTGCAGACCCGCCTACATCCTTGCAGCAAGTGAAACAACAAGCAGGCGAGACAGCAACGACAGCGGCTGTGACTCAATCCTGGAAGCGACAGCATTGCGACGTCCTGGCAGTGAAGCGACATTTCTAGATCCGCAAAGTCGAATAGGGTGTCTTCCACAAGATGACCTCGCCTCGGCCGAATCGCGTGCGCCAGTGGAGGTGAGGCTAATTTTTAGTGCGTGCGGGGAAGAGACGACGTATTAGCCGGTGCCCTCGGGACGTGGGGTCAGCCGGAGCAGGCTTCGGCCTGTGTCTGCGGTCGAGGAGCCGTCAGATGACGGGCTTCAACACCAACAATGACCGTCTCGACGCTTCCCGAGTGCCCAAAGCAGTGAGTGAGATACTGAAAGACCGTGGTGGCCAAGCGAAGACTGAGTGGAAAGACCGAAAGGTGGGATCTGAACAAGCAGGCAACCACCGTGCCTGGCTCGGAGCAGCCTGGGTACACGCCCATCTATCGCAACGCCGGCGTGCCCGAGCTCGACGCCCAGGAAACCATTTATGACCTCTTTGCTAGCGGCCTCCGCGTCTCTGCCGACCGGCCCTGCCTTGGCCAACGGCCGTGGGACGAAAAGGCAAGCGACTTTGCCCGGCGCTTCGAGTGGCTCACCTACGCCCAGGTCGATGAGCTGAGGACTGCGGTCGGGTCCGGCCTGACGCGGCTGCAGCAGGAAGGCAAGCTGGGCCAGGGTGTGGCCGACACCAACTGGATGATGGGCATCTGGTGCCAGAACCGGCCCGGTGAGTGGACGGACATGGCATGTGTGGAAGAAAAATAAGCAGCTGAGACTCGGGGACTGTCAGAGTCACAAATCATCGACCTGGGCGCCGTCTCGTACTCGCGCATGATTGTCTCGCTGTACGACAGCTACGATCAGGCGACTGCCCTCTTTGTCCTTGCTCACTCCGAGTCGCGCGTCTGCTTCACCACGGCCTCGCACCTGGCCGCGCTGCTGAGCCGGTCCGAGGAGGTGCCGCTGCTCAAGTGCATCGTCCTCCTCGACTCGATCCCGCGCCGGTCGGGCGAGGAGACGCTGGCGAGGCAGTGGGCCGAGACCCGGGGCATCCATCTCGTCTCCTATGCCGGCCTGCTCGAGCTGGGGCGCAAGCACCCCTTCAAGCACAACCCGCCGACGAACAACCGCGACGTGACCACATACTGCTACACGAGCGGCACCACGGTGAGCTCTTTTCATTCTTCTTCTTCACGAGCAACAATCAATGCTGATACTGCACTGCACTGCACTGCTTCCATCAGGGCACCCCAAAAGCGGCCATGGTCACCCATCGCCAGATTGCCACGGCGGCCATCGTGTTTGCCTACTTTGTCACGGGTGACCCGCGCGACGAGCGCACCCTCTCCTACCTGCCCCTGTCGCACATGTACGAGCGCACCGTCGAGGCTGCCTACCTGCGCATGGGTGCCTCAATTGGCTACTTTAGCGGCGATGTGCTCCGGCTCATTGAGGATGCCCAGATCCTGGGGCCGACGCTGTTTGCAGGCGTGCCCCGCGTCTTCAACCGCATCGCAGGCATGATCCAGGCCCAGGCCGACGGGCCCGGGCTCAAGGGCAAGCTGCTGCGCACGGCCATCGCAGCCAAGGTGGCCAACCACGACCAGACTGGGACGGTGCACCATGCGTTCTACGACCGCGTCGTCTTTGCAAAGGTGCGCGCCGTCCTCGGTGGGCGTGTCACGCTGATGCTCTCGGGCAGCGCGCCGATCCGGGCCGAGACGATCAAGCTCCTCCGCGTCTGCTTCAGCTGCGACATCCGCGAGGGCTATGCACAGGTCAGTCTGCCGCCAGAGAGGGTTAGGGCTCTGATGAGCTTGGGCTGACACCTGCACAGACGGAGAATGCCAGCCAGTGCCTCATCATGCTGCCCCACGACACTGTTCTCGGCACGTGTGGCCCGCCATTCATTGGCGTCGAGGTCCGCCTCAAGGACTGCCCCGAGCTGGGCTACACGTCGCAGGACAAGCCCCATCCCCGCGGTGAGATTCTCTCGCGTGGACCGGCCGTGTTTCCCGGCTACGCAAAGGACCCGGCCAAGACGCGCGAGACCATCGACGACGACGGCTGGCTCCACAGCGGCGACGTGGGCTCCGTCGACGACACGGGCCGGTTCCGCATCATCGACCGGGTCAAGAACCTC
Organism: Acaromyces ingoldii; assembly: GCF_003144295.1. Lineage (NCBI taxonomy): Eukaryota > Fungi > Basidiomycota > Exobasidiomycetes > Exobasidiales > Cryptobasidiaceae > Acaromyces > Acaromyces ingoldii. The sequence goes on along the minus strand of NW_020290249.1, from coordinate 3,108,849 downwards.
GTCAAGCTCTCGCAGGGCGAGTACGTGGCCATTGAAAACGTCGAGCAGAAGCTCGCCCACAAGATCATGGCCCAGTTCTGGCTCTATGGCGACGCGCGCGAGGCCCACCTCGTCGCCGTGGGCGTGCCGGACCCAGACGCGTTTGCGCCCTACGTCTCGTCGGTCCTGGGCAAGCAGGTGTCACCCACGGATCTCGCAGCACTCGACAGCGCCTGCTGCGACCCCAAGATCGTCTCAGCCGTCGTCAAGGACATCCACAACACTGGCAGGGCCGCGAGCTTGCGCGGCTTCGAGATCCCAAAGGCCGTCAAGCTGCGCATGGAGCCGTTCAGCATCGAAAACGGCCTCCTGACACCCACGTTCAAGGTCAAGCGCGCAGAGGCCGCAAAGATTCTCGCAGATGACATTGCTGAGCTGTACAGGGCTTCTTCTAACTTGTAGTCCACCCGTGAAACAATGTCATTTCTACTCATACTGACAGCGTGAGAGTGAGCCGGCTTTACTCTGCCTCGCCCACCAGTCTCAGGGAAATGTCCCACAGCTTCTTTTGGTTCTCGGGCTCAAAGGCCCAGGGCGAGTGGCCCGAGGCCCAGAGCGTCTTCTGGTCCCAGACCTGGCGCTGGATGTGGCAGTTGTCGAGCCAGACTCCGCCCACCCCCTCGAGCTCCTTGGCCGTGGCTGCATACACCGTCGTGGCCGCGCCCTGGGGCTGCGACTTGGAGCGCGCCTGAAAGCCCGGGTCGTCGGTGAAGGCCTTGATAGCTTTCGGATCAAAGTCCTTTGCGAGGCCCGTGCCAAAGCTGAATGCTGGCTGCAGCGACACGGCATGCACGCCCGATTTGCCGTACCGCGCCTCGATCTCGTTGGCCATCCACGTGTTCATCGTCTTGGACGCGCCGTAGCCCAGGTAGCCATTGTAGACGCCCTCGCCCTCGAGGTTCATGTTCTCCAGGTCCGCCTTGAAGCGCCGCGATGCATTGGAGCCCACGACGACGACGCGCGAATGAAAGGCACTCGACGTGGCCGCCAGCAGCGCGGGGCGGAGGAGGAGAAAGAGGAGAAAGTGAGCGAGGTGGTTGACGGCGAGGTGCATCTCAAAGCCGTCGGCACTTGTCTCGTGCTTCATTTGGTAGATGCCTGCGTTAGCAACGAAGACGTGGAGCTTGTCTTCGCGCGCCAGGAGCTCTGCGGCTGCCCGGCGGACATCAGCCAGTGACGACTGATCCATCTTGATGAGATGCACTTTGGAGGCGGCGGCACCCAGGTCTCGCTGCGCCTTTTCCAGGTTCCTCGCCGTGACGTAGACCTTTGCGCCCGTCTCGACGAGAGCCTTGGCCGCCTCGCCGCCCAGGCCAGCGGCGCCAGTGACGAGGACGACGCGACCCTGCCACTGTCCGCGCACCCCCTCCTCGTCGATGACCTCCAAGGCCGTTGGTCGGGCGTCGCCCTCTCCCTTTGGGTTGTCGAATGCCTCCTGCCAGGCCTGCTTCATTTTGGCGTTCTGCTTAAGCTTTGATCTTCGGTCTGACCGAGAAGCTGAGATCCCATCTGCACTCTTTTATAGTCTGTCCACCCCTCTGACATGCTGCTCACTCTCTACCGTGCAGTGAGCGGTTGCGTCACGCGATGACCTTGCAGAGCAAAATTAGACTCGAAATTTATGCGGACGGTGGAAGTGATCACCCATGCTCACACTTTGAGTTTTGCGAGCGGCGGCTGTGCCGATGGGGGAATCTGGCATTCCTGCTGGCCTCTCTTGGCCTTCTCCACCCGACGGTTCAGGCCTGCTTGACAAGTCCGTGGACATGTTTGGCAAGAAGGGGCATGCTGTTCCTGAGCACGTGACCGCCGTCGAGTCAGTGAAGTAGTGGCTTACCTTCTTCTTCTTCTCCGGTGCAACACGTCCTCAGGCACAGAAGACGATGTCGACGAGCGACGACGAGGTGCAGGCCCAGCTGGAGCTGCGCTCCGTCCGCGGCAGGGACACGCCGTCGCTCCGGGAGTCGATCGAGGAGCCCAACCTGCCGCCGACTGACTCGGGCTGGCAGGCCTGGACGTTTCTCGCGACGGCCACGACGATGGAGACGCTCATTTGGGGCATGGGCAACGCCTACGGCACGTTTCAGGAGTACCACGAGCGGTCGCCGGACTCGCCGCTGTATGGGAGCAGCCGCGCGTCGATCACGGCGACGGGCACGCTCATCGCCGGCGGCCTCTTCTTCAGCCCGTGGCTCTTCAACGGCTTCCTCTCCTCGTATCCGCACCTCGTCAAGCGCTTCTCCCTCGCCTGCCTCGCCCTCTCGGCCGTGTCGCTGGTCGCCGCCTCGTTCAAGCCGACGGCGATGCGCGCTGCTGCCCTCCAGGGCTTTCTCTCGGGCTGGGCCGGCGGTGCCTACTACACGCCGTGCATGATCTGGCTGCCCCAGTGGTTCGTCGCCCGCCGCAGCCTGGCCACGGGCATCATGTTTGTCGGCTCGGGCATCGGCGGCGTCGTCTGGCCCTTTGCGCTCGACGCGCTGCTGAGCCGCACGGGCTTCTCGGCGACGCTCCGCATCCTCGCCCTGATCCAAGTCCTCGTGGGCGGCCTGGCCTGGACGTTCCAGAAGCCCCGACTGCCCGTCGTCGCACCCGATGCCCGGCAGCGGCGGCGGCGCAGAAACGTCGTCGCCGGCGTGCTGCCTCGCCACGCCACGGTGCTCCACTCGCCCCTGGGCCTCGTCAATGGCGCGTTTCTCTTCTTCCAGGGCGCCGCCTACTGGTCCGTCTCCTTCTACATTGCCCCCTATGCCGCCTCGCTTGGGCTGTCCTCGACTGCATCGACGGGCGTGCTGTCATGCCTCAACGCCGCCTCGGCCGTCTCCTTTGTCGTCATCGGCCAGCTGTGCGACGCCTGGCAGTTTTCGCCCCTCGCCCTCTCGCTCTCGGCCGTGGGCAGCGCCCTCGTCGGCCTGCTCCTCGGCTTTGGCCAGTCGCTGGCGCCGCTGCTCGCGTTTGCGATCCTCTTTGGCCTCGCCAACGGCGGCTACCCCACCTTTTTGGCACCGGCAGCCAAGGAGATGGCTGCGCTGGGCTCGTCGGACCACTCGACGATCTTTGTCGAGTACCTTGCCTGGCGCGGCGCCGCCACCGTCACGGGGCCCCTCATCTCGGCCGGCCTCTACCAGCGCTCGTCGCAGCGCGCCGTCTGGGGCTCCTACGGCCTCGCACCCGTCGTCATCTTTGTCACGACGCTCCTCGCCGCCTCGGCTGGGCTCGCGGCCCTGACGCTGCCCCTCCGTCGCCGGGTCGCCTCATCGCACCGCTGAGGCACCCCTCAGTGCGCATACAATTGTAATGTAATGTATTCCATCGCTTCTTCCCTGCTGTCTCTTCTTGATGGGCACAGTGATGACCCTGACGGTGCTGTCTGTTCGCTGCAATGGCTAGCTTCATTGCTTACAGTCAAGACCCTTGCCAGTACCCATAAAAATATGCATTCCGCGTGAGAGATGATGAAAGACTAGATGACGATGCGGTGAGGGGGAGAAATGGGCTCGTAGTCGTCCTGCTCGTCGTCGGCGTGGGCGCCGCTGAGCGACTCTTCCATCTGCGCGGCATCCATGCCCCGCGCCAGGTCCTCGTCCGTCGACAGCACCTCGAGCCCGGGGACGAGGTCGATGGCGGCAATGATGGCGTACGAGGCGCAAAAGGACCACGTGAGGCCGACGGCAGCCTCGACGGCCTGGATCAGCAGCTGGCGCCAGTGGCCGTCGTGGAGCGCGCCGCCGGCGATGGACGTGGCGCCGTCGTAGGCTGCCACCTCGCGGCTCGCAAAGAAGCCTGTGGCCAGCGTGGCGACGACACCGCCCAGCGCGTGGCTCGCAAACATGTCGGCCGGGTCCACCCAGCGCAGCTTCTGCGTGGCCAGTGTCGACGACTTGAAGCGGAGAAAGACGCGGCAGGCCAGCGCGCCGAGCACGCCCATGACGACGGCGTCCGACATGCCGACGAAGCCGCCGGCGGGCGTGATCATGACGAGGCCCGCAATCATGCCCAGCACGGCGGCGTCGAGCGACATGCGGCCGGACTCGAGGTAGGCGAGGAGCGTCCACGTGGCCGCGCCCGCCGCCGCCGCGGCATTGGTGACGCAAAAGGCCATGACGGCCTTGAAGTTGAGCGCGAGGGCGGTGCCGGCCTCAAAGGGCAGCCAGCAGGACCAGATGAGGACCATGGCACAGAGCATGCTGGGGATGTTGTGGGGCTTGTGCAGCCGGATGTGGCTCGGTGTGCGCTTCGACGAGCGTCGCGAGCGAAAGAGGGGCCGCGAGAGATAGACGCTGAGCGCCGTCGCCGAGGCGCCCGAGCAGATGTGGACGGGCGTGCCGCCGGCAAAGTCGAGGACGCCGAGCGAGGCCAGCGCGCCCGTCTCGGTCCAGACCATGTGTGCGAGGGGGCAGTAGACGAACGTGGCCCAGAGCTGTTTCGTCATGTGAGCCTGTGAAGAAAAGAAGAAGCAGATCGAAGCCCCGACTCACGACGATAAAGGGGACCAGCGAGATGAGCCGGCCCCGCTCGGCCGCCCCACCGACGGCGAGGGCGCACACGGTGGCGCAGAAGATCATCTGGAACGTGCTGAACACAACCTCGGGGATCGTGCCGACGGGCGCCGCTGAGACGTTGCGGTGGAAGAGGTGGCTGGTCACGTTGCCCGCAAAGGCGTTGCCCTCGCCAAAGGCAATCGAGTAGCCCCATGCCCACCCTGGTCGACCAAGAAGACAGTCAGCCATTGTTTTATCTCCTCTATCGGCAAGCAAGCATGGCCGGCTCCTCACACTGCAACGAGACGAAAATGATGGTGAGCAGGGCGGGAAAGTACGAAGCGAGTCCGTTTCGTCGGATCGAGTAGCCGGAAAAGGCGAGGCCGATGGCGGGCACGACGAGCCAGCAGGCGGCGCAGCAAAAGACGATGAAGAGCGTGTCGATGCGATCACACTGCGCCCACAGCGAGAGCGTCGATTCCGCCTCCATCCTTGCTTCTCACTCCCCTGTAGCTTGCAGCTGGTGGAATGAAGACATCCTCCGGGCAAGAAGGGGGGGCAGGCTTGCTTTATCTTGTCTGCCTGTGTGCCCCGGGGGGTTTCGTGGGGCGGCAGCTGCCGATATCTAATCTCGCCAGAGTGGGTCCTTTTTTGCCGCGCGCTTCGCCAGGCGCTAAAACCACCAGAGCATGGCTAAATCTCTGCTTCGACGAGATAAATAGCCGCGCGAGCCGCGGGGCACGCTAGCCCTGCTCGGTCTCAGACAGCAGCAGCCACTTACTAGCTGTTGATGGGCTTCGAATTGCAAGGAGGGTGGGTCATGTGGGGTAGATCAATATGATACAGCAGGGGAAAGCTTGGCAGAGGTCAGAAGAAGGCCACGTGGCAGTCGTCGCCGAGGACGTCAGTCCACCGTACGGGGAAGCCGGTCTCGTCGGTGCGCGCCCAGACGCGCTCAATGACGGTGCGGGCGCCCTTTGCCGCGGCCTCGCAGTGGCCCACGATAGAGAGCGCCTCGCGGAAGGCCACGCGGTCGCGCTCGTCGACGGCGATGCTGGCGCCAATGAAGATGCTGAACAGGTAGGAGCCGCAGCCGACGGCGCGACAGAAGTCGCGCGCGCCCGAGGACAGCCACTGGTCCAGGATGGCCGCGAGGCAGGCACGGCAGCGGCGCTCGAGGGGACCCAGGCGTAGCACGTCGGTGTACAGGAGCGCCTTGGCCGCCTGCCGCATCATCTCGGCGCAGCCAGGCGCACGTCCACGTGACGGACAGACGTCCAGGCGTGCCTCGAGCCGGCTGGCAGCCTCGCGAATCCGGGGCGAGGGCGTCGGGCCAATGTCGCGCGCATCGGCACGCAGCAGCACCACATCGCACAGGCAGCACAAGAGCTCATCGGGACAGCTGAATGGTCTGGAGGACAGAGAGAAAAGTGGTCAGAGAGAGAGACTTTTTCATCCCTCGTGTAGGCTTGACTCGGCCACTCACTCGGATGGGTAGAAGGCGTCGGTTGCCTCGCTGGAACCGCCGCACCGAAGTCTAAAGTAGGGACGGGCACTGCGGGACAGGCTGGCGCAGATGTCGGCCCAGATGAGGGTGCGCAGGCCCATGGTCTCGAGCGAGTGGAGCTTGGACAGGTCGGCGATCCTGCCCAGCCCCCGGCGGGCGACGAGGAGGATGGCCTCGTCGAGCTGCTGGTGATAGGCTTCGATGGAGACGTCGGCCCATGCAAAGATGGCCAGGTTGAGGCGTGCGATGAGGAGCGGGTCCATCGCCCTCGCCTGGCCCAGGTCGACCTCGTCGGATGACTGCGACAGAGAGGGCAAGAAGGGTGGCCCAAGGGGCAGCGAGCACGAGGCCTCCTCGACGGCCTGGCTCGCCATCTGGCGCAGGTGGCTCGCGTGCAGCGACAAGTGCCGGTCCATCCTCGACCGCGATGCCTCCTTGAGCGTGTCAGTCCAGTAGCTCACCGCATCGACGTCCCTGGGCCAGTGGAGCTGGTCGCTCTGGGTGTAGCACGCGGCGACGGCGGCCATCGAGAGCCGCAGCGGGGCATTGACCTCGACCTCGATGGTGAGGCGCCGGACGAGGCCATCGAACAGCGGCGACGCCGACAGCTCGGACGGATGGCTGCCCTCGATCCAGCAGACGACGACCGTTGAGTAATAGCCCACGATGGCCTGGAGCAACGGCTGAGGGAGAGGCGTCTCTGTCGCCGTCGCCGCCGTCGGCGGCATCGGCGTCGTGGGCATCGGCGCAGGCATCGACATGGGCGCAATGGTGGCCAGACATCCATCGCAGAGGTCGTGGCCCGAGAGGAGACAGTCGCCTGTGGCCGAGCAACCGCCACTTCCGCTTCCCGTCTTGCCCGTCGTCGTCGCTGCCTCCATGACCGTAGAAGCGCTGGCTGCTCGTCCATCGGACTGCGAGCTCCTCGAAGGGGAGCCAGCCGACTTGACGTCTGGAAAGCCCAGGCAGAGAAAGCCGGCCGTCTTGCAGCGCAGACAGCCGCCGCCCGTCTCCGCCAGCCGCGCCTCGTCGCACTTTTTCTTGCGCTTTCGACAGGTCCTGTCGTCAGAGGTGTTCAGTCAGTCACGAGGAGATGGTCCTTCATCTGAACACTGTCCCACAGCAAGACGTACAGGCAGCCGGTTCGCACGCGGGGTTTGCGAATCCCCTCGCTGACAAGCATAGTTTGGCGAATGGCTGTCGTCGCCTGTGGGGAAGAGGTAATTCTTGAAAAAGAGAGTAGTGGCATGTGAGCGAGGCACTTTTCTGTGGAGAAGAGAGAATGAGATAGGCGCGCGCCTCGCGCGGCAATGCGACGAGATAAGCTCACTTGACATGGACTGGACTCGCCCTGTCAGTTGAAATTCGGAGTGTGTGAGAGAGAGAGAGACAGTGGCTTCCCGGTTGAATCGTCGCGGATCGATAAGAGCAGGACAGATATATATAACAGGGAAGTGGGGCGATACGGATGGGGTGAGAAGCACGTACAACCCCCAAGATGTCTGATCTGACCGTCGCCGAAAAGCAGGAAAAGGCCGCCGTCGACACGCAGGCCTACCGCAACAGCTCGGTCGAGGGCGATGCCGACAAGACGGTGCTCAAGCACGAGCTGGGCTACGAGCCCGAGGACCACCTGCAGCGCAACCGCAGCCTGCTCACGCTCCTCTTCCAGTCGCTCGCCATTGCCGCCATTCCCTACGGCGAGGGTGGCCCACTGCTGAGCGCAATCTACGGCGGTGGACAGCTGTCCATCTTTCTCGGCTGGATCATCGTCTGCATTCTCAACGAGTGTGTCGCCGTCTCTCTCGCCGAGCTGGCAAGCCGCTGGCCGACGAGCGCGGGCCCCTCCTACTGGTCGTTCCAGCTGCTCGACCCCAAGTCCAACGCCCGTGTCCTGGCGGCCTATGCGACGGGCTGGACGTGGATCATCGGTAACATCACCATTGCGCTTTCCGTCAACTTTGGCTTTGCCAGCCTCATCTCTGCCACTGCCTCGCTCTTCCACCCCGATTGGACCGCGTCGTCGTGGCAGCTGCTCCTCATCTTCTACGCCATCTGCCTCGGCACGCTGCTCGTCTGCGCCCTCTTCAACCGCCACCTGCCCCTGGTAGACACCTTCTGCGCCGCCTTTACCCTCGTCACCATCTTTGTTTGCCTCATCGCCCTGTCTGCCAAGGCCGACGTCGGTCGCCACTCGGCTGCCTATGCACTCGGCCACTACGACAAGAGCCTCGCGGGCTACGGCGGCTTCACCTGGTGCGTCTCTCTCTCTCTGTTTCTCGCTCGTTCTTCTTCCCTGACACGACCCCGCCCAACAGGTTCATTGGTCTCCTGCCTGCGGCCTACACCTTCTCGGCCATTGGCATGATCTCGTCGATGGCCGAGGAGTGCCGCGACGCAGCAGTCAAGCTGCCGCAGGCCATCAGCCTGTGCGTGCCCGTCGGCGGCCTCGCGGGCATCTTTTTCATCCTGCCCATCTGCTTCACCCTGCCCCCGCTCGAAGACATTGTCAACAACTCCGGTGGCCAGGCGCTTCCTTACATCTTTGACAGCGTCATGGGCAGCCCTGGCGGTGGCCTCGGTCTCATCGTTCTCGTCCTCTTTGTCACGGCCTTTTGCTCCATCAGCATCACCGTGGCGGCCTCGCGCGCCACGTGGGCCTTTGCGCGCGACGACGCCATGCCCGGCGCCCGCTGGCTGGGCAAGGTCAACAGCAAGCTGGGTGTGCCGCTGTGGAGCCTGGCGCTCGTCACGCTCGTCCAGATGCTCCTTGGGCTCATCAACCTGGGCAGCACGTCGGCCTTTACGGCGTTTGTGTCCGTCGGTGTGATTGCCCTCAACCTGTCGTATGTGATCCCGATTGCGACGAGCATGGCAAAGGGCCGCACCGAGGTCGCCAAGGCCCGCTTCCGGTGTCCGACGCCCGTTGGCTGGATTGTCAACTCCATTTCCGTCATCTGGATCTTCTTTGAGCTCGTCCTCTTCTCCATGGTGGGTGACAGCAACAGTGTGATGGCAAGCCTGGACTGCAAGACTGACTCTGGCTCTTCCCCTCTGCCAGCCCACGGCGCTGCCCGTCACGGCGACATCGATGAACTACGCGTCGGTCGTCCTTGTTGGCCTGGGCTCCATCGCCCTCGCGTGGTACTTTATCCACGCCCGGCGCAGTGAGTGGCCGTGCATGCACATCTCCCCCATGTAACGCCCTCAGGCTGATCACTTACACCTGCTCACAGCGTACAACGGCCCACCCGAGGCCCAGTCTTAGAGAAAGTATGCAGAATTTGCTTTAGTCTAAATTCTTCTTGTATATCCTGCCGTGGGATTGGAAGTATTGTGTGTCGTGCATGACAGACGGTGTGAGCGTGGTGTGAGCGTGGGGGCTTGATTCTTAAATTGATGCGCGTCATCGTCCGTCTGCTGCCTTCCTGCGACGACGATGTCTCGACTGTCGGACACGGACATTGCGGCGCTGCTCGACCACCTCGGCGTGCGCCAGCCACACCGAGACGTGCTCCTCTCGTGGGGGTCGACGGACTCGGTGCAGGCGCGCCTCGATGCGCTGACGTCGCTGCAGCGCCGCTTCCTAGTCGCCGTGCCGTTCGACGACCTGGACCTGCACTACAGTGCGACGCGCACCGTCTCGCTCGATGTGCAGCACTCGCTGCGCAAGTGTCTCGAGAAGCGCAGGGGCGGCTACTGCATGCAGAACAACGCCCTCTTCCGGGCCGCGCTGCTGGGCCTCGGCGTCGACGTCTATTCGACGGGCGCCCGCGTCAATGCCGTCTTTGAGCCAGGCAACCAGAACCTCGCCGAGGACCAGTGGCTCTACCACGGCTTGTGAGTTTCAACAGTTCTGCTCCTCTGAGAGCCTCGTGTAGCACTAGCACACTGACCTGCACACGCCTAGCGACCACATGGTCAATCTGGTCCGGCTCGGCGACGGCAAGGTGTACCTCGTCGACGTTGGCATCGGCACCTCGTCGACGACGGCGCCCACGCCCCTGGCCACGGCGGCCTCGGGCCCCACGACGATGCTCAACATTGCCCCCGCGGCCCACCTCCGCCTGCGGCTGGGCACCACATCGCAGCACGCAGACCCGGCGCGGGCCAAGCCGATCCAGCTCCTCGACTCGTCGCTCCACGCTGTGGGTGAGGAGCACCACGCAAAGTGGAGGCCCGTCTTTTGCTTCGACGCCGACACCGAGTTCCTGGAGCCCGACTTTGAGATGATGAGCTTCTTCACGTCGACGCATCCCACGCCCTGGTTCAGAAGGGACCCCGTCTGCTCCCGGCTCATTCTCGACGGCGACGAGGCGCCCATCGGCCATGCGACGCTGTTCAAGGACCGCTGGAGCGTGCGCCACGGCGCAGACATCAAGGAGCAGGGCCAGGTGCAGACCGAGGAGGAGCGGTGCCGCGTCCTCAAGGACAAGCTCGGCATCGTGCTGACCGGCGAGGAGAAGGTGGCCATTAGGCAGTATCCCTCTGCACTCAGACATGATGAATAGATGCCATTTCTCAGTGATTGCTTACAACGCAAGGAGGCAATAGGCCTGCTTTGCCCCGTCAGATCTGGTCTGACACGGGTCCTGCCTGTCTGACTGGCTTGGTTGTTGTGTAGATCACTCATCGTCGCACTCTTCCTCCTCGTCTTCTCCTTCATCTTCTCCTTCATCCTCACCGTCATCGCAGTCCTCGTCGTCGCCGCCCTCGTCGCCCTCGCCAGTCTCGGCCGAGCGGTGGTCGTGCTTGATGAGATCGGCAGCGACCTCTGCGAGCGCATACACCTCGGCGGCCAGGTGGCTCGACAGCGCATACGGCACCACGCTCGCATCGACGACGCGCAGGCCATCGATGCCGTGCACGCGGAAGCGGCCATCGACGACGCCGCCCAGCGACTCGTCCATCATGGCGCACGACGACGACGGGTGGTACTCTGTGCCGGCCGTCTTGCGGATGTAGGCCTCGGCGTCGCTGCGGGGGTCGACGTTGTCGCCCTCGATGAGACTCTCGATTCGCTGCGCGAGCGCCGAGTCGCTGCCGGCCTCGAGGGCGCGCTGGAGGCCGAGGACGAGCAGCTTGAGGTCCGACGCGTGGCTGAGGTAGCCCGCGTCGATGTGCGGCTTGTCGAATGGGTCTGAAGAGGCGAGGAAGACGTTGCCGCGCGAGAGGGGCGACTGCAGTGCGACCTGCACCTCGATGACGTGGTTTGGCTGCATGGTGCCGAGCAGCAGCTCGACTGCGCCCTTGGGCCGCTTGCCCCACGTGAGCTTGTCGAGGAGCACCGACGAGGTGCGCTCGTAGCCCGTCTGGACGGCGTTGTTGCCACCGACGACGTGCTTCTGCGACGTGTTGCGGGCGTCGTCGATGAAGGACTGGATCTTGGATTCGTCGTACGCCAGCAGCTCGGGCAGCGAGAGGTAGGCGACGGCACCGTCGACGTAGCTCGCCGTGTGCAGGTTCTCTGACCGGTGCGGGAGGTGGGCGTCGGGTTTGGCCTTGTACGACACCTTTGTGCTGACGTGGTCCTGGAGGTGCTGGCCGACGCCGGGCAGGTCCTTGACGGTCGAGATGTTGTGCTTGGCGAGCTGGTCCGCGGCGCCGATGCCGCTCAGCTGGAGGATCTGGGGCGAGGAGACGGCGCCGGCCGCGAGGATGACCTCACGCTGGGCCGTGACCGTGACCCTGGGCGCATCCTTGGAGGCGGCAAACTCGACGCCGGTGGCACGAGGCGGCTGCTGCGGCTGCTGCTGCTTGTCCTTGCTGTCCTTGCCGCTGCTGCTGAAGAGGACCCGGGTGACGTGCTGGTTGGGCAGCACCCTGAGCCGGCCACTGCGCTCGGCCGAGATGGGGTCCAGGTACGCGGTCCGGCTCGTCGCTCGCGTCCACGACTGGGCGTCGATGGTGCTGGCGGCGACAAATGCGCCGAGATTGTCGCCGTCGTAGGGTGCCTCTGCGCGGGGAGCCACGCCCGTGTCGTTGGCGACCCAGTCGCGCACCGCACGGTACGTGTGGGCTGGGTAGGACAGACACACGGGCCCGCCCCTGGCCAGCGTCTCGCTGGCAAATGCCGTGGCCTTTTGGAGCGCCGCGACGGGCTGGCCCATGTAGTTTTGCGACTTGTGCAGGCCGCGGCGCAGGCTGGCCCAGTCGAGATTCTTTTCCGTGCTGACAAAGTCCGACAGGTGGTCGTGCTCCTTTTCCGAGGCGACGACGTAGTAGAGACCGTTGATGGCTGAACTGCCGCCCAGGACCTTGCCGCGGGGCCAGGCGACGGTGCGCCCGTCGAGGCCGGCCTGCGATGCGGTGCTGAAGGACCAGTCGAGCGACGAGCCGACGGCGCTGTCGTAGTAGGCGTCCTGCGGCACCGCCAGCTTCTCGACGCCGTAGCCCGCGTCGCCGGCCTCGATGACGGCCACGCTCACCCCTTCGTCCTCGGACAGGCGACCTGCGAGGGCCAGCCCCGCGGTGCCACCGCCGACGATGACATAGTCAAATGTGTGGTCGGCCACATCGGCGTACGAGTCGCAGATGGACGTGTGCTTGGGCGTGTGCTTGATCCAGGGCCGCTGGGCCGACGTGCACGAGTCTTCGTGCGCCTCGGCTGCTGCCCGGGGCGACACGCGGTGGTGCCGCCGTGGCTGGACCTGTGGCTCGAGGCTCGACTGGACCTGCGCCACGGTGGCCAAGAGGATCAAGACCAGAAGGCCGAGGGCGGCAGCGCGCTTCATTCTGGCGCCGTTCTCTTCTTGCTGTTCTTCAAAGGAGTGTGTATGTATGCTTCTTCAGAAAGAGGGTGGGTCTCGATCAGACGCTGTGGTCCGTCGTTTGGTCAGTGTGTGGCTGTGTGGGTGGGTGGTGGTGGTGAGGAAAGCGCTCGTGCATCCTTAAGACAAGAGAGACAACGAGCAAAGCCAGCTGCCAAGACCGTAAAGAATCTCGGATGGAAACACTGGACATCCTCGCACAAATTCCCGACGAGATGGGCCCCTGAGTCGCTGCTCCACACCTCCTCTGCGCGCGTGCCCCTGCTGATCCCATTCGCTCACGGACGCAAAGAATGCAGATGGGAGAGGCGCACGCCGAGCCGAGCCGAGCGCGGGTCATCTTCATCTCGTCGCCAGGCCAGGCACGTCTCTCCCAGTTTTTTATTTATTTATTTTTTCGATGATTTTTTTTTAATTTCGCCGTCGAAGGGGCTGCTGCTGCTGCTGCGCCAGGCTGCCTGCATTAGCGGCCGAACGCGATCTCTTGGCTCCGTGGCTTCGTCTTGGCCCCCAGTGCCGTGCTATGTATGTATGCCATTGCGGACAAGAAATACAAAATTGGAAATACAGAACGGCGATTCGATGATACTACACATGCCTGCGGCTCAGCGCGATGCAGCGAGCGCGGCGAGGGCGAGGTCCCAGAAGGCCTTTCCCTCGTCGCGGCGGTCGAGCACGTCGGTGGGCGAAAAGGCGGCGACGACCTGGAGGCTGAGGAGCATGCCCTGGCCCAGGGGCGCGCCAGCGAGCGAGTGGCGGAGGAGTGCCTCGAGCGTGGCGACGATCTCGTCTGTCGAGGGCGCGTGCGCCTGCCGCGGTGGCTCGGGTGAGGATACAGTCGCCGTCGACGAGTCGCTGTCGCTGTCGTCGCCCATTTCTTTGCCATTGCCATTGAGGTCCTGCTCCTGCCTCTGCTCCTGGTGCTGGTCCTGCCTTTGCTCCTGCTCCTGGGAATCAGACCGGGAATGAATCTGGGAATGAGACTGAGAATAAGATTGAGAAGGAGAGTGGCGTGGCTGCGACTGGATCTGAGACGGAGGCTGGCTGCCTTCGTCAAATTGCATCTGAGCCAGGACGTCGTCGATGCCCGACGGCGGCTGGCTGGGCTCCTGGTCTTCGTCGTACATCGAGAGTGCGCGCCGAGGCCGGCTGCCGTTGACAGAAGACTGCACGCTGAGCGGCCTCGCCATCGATCGCCGCCGCCTCTCGGTTCCTGCAGGCTGAGCCTGAGCCTGAGCCTGAGACTGGGCCTGACCCCGCGCCCGAGCCTGGGTTTCGGTCTCGACGCGGCGATGCGTGGCCACTCGGCGCGCCGAGAGATGGGCGACGACGAGGCGCTCGACGACGAGTGCGCAGCGCATCTTCTCGCGCGGGCTCGGGTGCGCCTCGAAGCGGGCGAGCAGCGCGCCGAGGCCGCCGTCGGGGCACGAGGCCAGGACCTGCCTCGCCACCTCATCGCTGTCGTCGTCGTCGTCTGCGTTGTCGCCGTCGTTGGTCGGCTTCGTCGGCGGCTTCTCTTCTTCTTCTTCTTCTTCTTCTTCTTCTTCTTCTTCGTCCTCTTCCTTGATCTCACTCCTGGTAACTCCGTCGCCACAGCTCGCGTCCTGCTGCTGGAGCGGCCTGATGGCTTCGCTGAGAAAGAGGCCAGTGACGAGCAGCTGCACACGCTGCAGAAAGTCCTCGAGGGCCTGCACGCTCCTCGGCCGGGGCTCGGCGCGCTGAAGCATGAGGCTGGAGCAGGCGCCAAAGCCGAGCACGATCTCGTCGCCGTCGTCGCTCTTGCTGTTGTTGTTGTTGTTGTCTTCGTCGCCACCATCCTCTGCGCCATTCGCTGCCAGACTCGCACGCATGTATGGCTGTGCCAGCGCCTGCTCGCGCGCCCACACGGCAGAGCTGGCAAAGAAGCTGGCGGCGTCGCCGGCGATGATGTCGGAGAAGGCGCGGTCGAGGTCGCGGAGGTAGTCGAGGGTGCGCGAGGAGCGCAGGCCCATGTCGTAGATGGCCTGGCGCGCCATCCACGCGCGGCCCGTCTCTTCGTCGCTGGTGCCTGTCCTGGCCTTGGCGGTGGCAGGCCCAGCAGCGAGCAGGTTGTCGAGGGCCGTCTGCCGGGCGCGCCGGACGCCCGTGGCGAGCCGGACCTCGCTCGCATACCACGCGCGGGCGCGCAGCTCGTGCAGGCGCGCATACACGAGCCGGGCGTCGTCGAGGAGCCGTGCGCTGCGTTGGGCGAGACGCCAGCGCTGCTGCTCGCGCACTGTCTTGCGTCGCTCCAGCGCAGCCATCCGCGCGCGCACCGGCTGGGCGACGTGGTGGAGGATGGCAAGCTGGCTGCTCTCGTCGACGAGGGCGCGCGTCTGCTCGAGGAGCGCAGCATCGTCATAGGCAAACGCCTGCCGCGCGGCGCCTGCAGCCATCGCCAGGGCCTGGACGAGGGTGAGGCGGTGCAGGGGCACGCGGTAGGGCCCCCGGACGAGGCGGACGATGCCCCGCCGGATCTCGTCGATGGGCACGCCCTCGTCGAGCGGCGGTGGCTGCTGCGGCTGTTGCGTCAGTGCAGGCGCAGGTGCTATTGATGGCGATGGCGATGGCGACAGCGATGGCTCGATGGCAGCCGGCGAAGCCGTCGTCGCCGCTCCAATCGACCGCCAGGCCGACGGTGGCGCGCGCTGCCTCGACGTAGACACCCTGCGCTGGATGGGCGAGGCAGCAGCAGCAGCAGCGGTCGTCGTTGCCATCGCCGTCGCTGTCGCCGTCGCCGTCGGAGAGGCATGGTCCGGGTCGAGATCAAAGTAGCCGACGCCCGCGGTGCCGGCCAGGCCCTGGTGGAACGGCGAGCTGGGCGGGCTGCCCCAGCTGCTGTCGGCGGCCGAGACGCTGCCGTTGGTGGCCGTGGCTGTCGTGGTGGTGGCGCTGCTGCGGACGCTGAGGACGCTGCCAGATGACGCCGACGAGGGAAACACGCGGCTGTTGGTGCCCCCCGATGACGACGACGACACCGCCCGGGCCTGGGCGCCGCCGCCGCTGCTCGACGGTCTTGGCTGTGGTGTTCGCTGCTGCTGCTGCTGCTGCTGGTGCTGCTGCTGGTGCTGATGGGAAGCCGACACGGACGAGGCTGATGCAGACTTGGCCCTCCGCTTGGCCAGTCTCGCCTCAATCGACGGCAGGCCGACGTCGACGAGCGTCTTCTGCCCCCGCTGGCTGGCGATGAAGAGAGTCGCCTCGTCTTCATCGTCGCCGTCGTCATTGTATTGTGCTGTCTCCCACGCCCAGGCGTGGCGCTGCCTGGTAGACAGAAGCCGGACGAGGCGTCGAGCATCGGTCTTGGACAGGCCAATGGCCGAGAGTGCGCCACTGCTGCTGCTTTCTTCGACCGGCTGCGTCTCGGCCATCGAGAGCTTCATCGAGGGCACCGCCACGCCGCGACGGAGGTGCATGTACGTCGAGCTGCCGTTGCTCGTCTTTGCCGTCGTCGGCGATGCTGACGATGGTGACAGGGGCGATGACGCCGGCACATGCACCTCTGCGCCAAAAGCAGCGACGATGCGCCTGGCTGCGTCGCTGCCCTGGCCGCCGTTGCCAGGACCGCTTTCAGGACCGCTTCCAGGACCGCTTCCAGGACCGCTTCCAGGACCGGCATCCATGGCGGCAGTGATGGCCAGGTAGGCGCGCCGGTGCAGCTCGTCGAGGTCGGCCGCCAGCCGGGGCATCCACACGCCTTCCATCAGCGCTGTGGGCACGCCGTGGGCATCGTCATCGTCGCCGTCGCCACTGCTGCCTGGCCCTGACCCTGACCCTGACCCTGGCCCTGACCCTGACCCGTCTCCGTCCCCGTCGGCGGTGATGCCGACGCCGACGCCGAGCGGCGCGGGCGGCTGGCGGAGCGTGCGTCCGGCGGCGTCGGGCCGCGTGAGGAGGCTGCGCAGCTGCGCAAAGGCGAACCAGCGCACGACGACGACGAGGGCCAGGCGGCGGTGCAGCCCGGCGTGGTTGTCGGCGGCGAAGCGGTGTGTGAGCAGGCGCCGGGAGAGGGCGACGACGAGGGGCACGCGCAGCGGCGTCGAGACTGGCGGTGAGAACACCGACGACGGCGACACCAACGACGGCGACACCAACGACGACGACGACGACGACGACGAATGGAGTGACGCAGGCGCAAGGGCGTCGAGGATGCGCTCGACCCATGCTTCGGTCGCCCTGTCCACGACGGCAGCCTCGGCAGGCGCATGTACAGACGCAGACTCCGACACCGGCAGCCGGACGATCTGCGACTTGCTGAGCGAGGGCGTGCGTGCGTGGGGGTGGCGCTGCGCCTCGCTGGCCACGCGCCGGCGCCGCTCGAGGAGCATCGAGGGTGTGGCCAGGTGGCCGAGGGCGGTGCGCGCGTCGGGCTGGTCGTGCTGCTTGGGAAACGAGGCGCGGGCGTCCTCCTCGTCGACGTTGCACAGCGGCCGTTGCGGCGAGGCGGCCGTCAGGCTGACGACGCGCTGCCGGCCCTTGCCTGGGGGTGACGCAAGCGAGACGCTCCTCTGGAGGGGCTGTGCTGCGGTAGCACTTTTTTTGTCAGCTGGAGCAGCGGCAGGGTTAGCAGCAGCAACAGGCCTCGGCGTCGAGGCGAAGAAGCCGCTCAGCGTCGACGCCGTGCCGTTCCACAGCTGCGAAGCGCTGGTGCCCAGGGCCGAGAGGGGAGAGGCGGCTGGCGGGGTAGGCGAGGCTGGCGAGGCGGGCGACGAGATGGTCCGCTGGCGTGGGTGCGCAGTGGCCGACGGCGGGCCGCTAGCCCTGAGCGTCGAGGGCAGCCGCAGCGTCGAGCCGAGCCCGGCGTCTTCTGCTTTGGCGTGTGCGTCGGACGATAATGACGAGCGCTCACGAACAAAGGCGAGCAGCTCGAGCTCGAGCTTGCGCGTTGGTCGGAGCGGGTCGAATGCGCCGTTGCCGCCCTCGGATGGCGCGACGACCGAGGCCCGCGTCTGGTGCAGGGCGTCGAGCACGGCGAGAATGAGGTCATCGACGTCCTTGCGATTCTGTTCTGCAGACGAAGACGAGAGCGCGGCCACAATGAGCGGCTCGGCCCAGTCGAGCAGCGCTGCCGAACCGCCTGCTGCATCGACGGCAGCGACCAGGAGCGGCAGCAGCGCAGCGCGGTCCTCGAGCAGCGCCTCGACGACGGCCCCATCGGCTGCTGCTGCCAGCGTGCGCTCGAGCACCTTTGCCGCATCGATAGCCCATCGTCTTCCTTTCCTCTTTTTCGCTTGTCTCTGCCTCTTGTTCTGCGCAGCTCGGACGAGGGACGCCTCAAAGGCGCGCTGGGCGCAAACGAGACTGCCAGCGAGCTCGTCGGTGGCCTGGCGCAGCTTCCCCCTTGCCCGTTCGCTCAGCGGTCGCACAGCGCTCACATCCTGCCGCCGCGACGGGCCGGCCTCGATGGCCTGGCTGTCGAGCTCGATGGCGCGGCAGCGGACGCTGAGCTCGGCGCGCAGCGCTTCGAGGCGGGCGAGGCTGCGCTGGCGTGCGCGCGCCTCGTCGATGTCGCCCGCCAGCGCGCCGCCCAGATCGTCCACCTCGGCATGCAGGCCCTCGACGCGCGCAATGCACCACGCCACCTGCGCGAGTGTCGTCGTCATAGCCTGCGCTTCTTCTTCTTCGCCTCCTCCTAGCCTCGTCGTTGCCGTTGTTGGTGAACCCCTAGAGGGGCGCGCGTATGCGGCTCACTAGCCCCGGCAACTTAAAATTTTAAAGCCTGGCCGAGAAGTGCGACGGAAGTTGGATTCGGCGGCACGGGCCATCATCTATCTACCCAGGCCAGTTCTGTTCTCCAGCCACGCCAGCCACGCGTTTAGTCTAAAATACAAGATCAAGTAGTCAGATCGTCGTCGCTCACTTCTTCTTCTTCTTTCTTCTCGCATGGACCAACGATGTTCGCGCTGACCTCGGTGCTGCTGCTGCTCTTGCGGCCGCTGCTGCCGCTGCTGCTGCTGTTGCTCGCTTCGGCAGCAGGTGAAGCACGCGCCCAAGAGGCCTCTCCGCCGGTGCACGTGAGCCTGCGCTCGGGCTGGCCCGCGAGCCCGTTTGTCGTCGAGCTGCTCGAGGCCGCGCACCAGGAGGCCCCGTCGTCGTTCTTTGACATCGTTGCCATCGTTGCCGGGCCCTGGTTCTTCAATGACACCGACGACGGCACGCACGACCTTGCGAGCGCCACGCCGCAACAGGTGTTCAAGGGCGCCAAGCGTGCATTCGACCGCTATGGCGTCCTCCCGGGCGAGGCCACGCGCCGACGGTGGGAGGCCGCCCTCGCGCTCCGGGCCCAGTCGTCCAAGGTGGCCGCCTTTACGCACCTCTACCGCACCAGTGGCCTCGAGCAGCGGTGGGAGGAGGCCATGGCTGCGCGTGACAGCAGCGACGAGTGCCGCAGCTGGGTCGACTGGGACGGCAAGGTGCTCTGCTCGCGCGACGAGCTGCAGCGCCATCTCGACGAGACTGGCTCGACGGCTGTCACTAAGTCGCCGTACCCGGGGCCCGTCGCCTTTGACCACGTGCTCGCCCACCCGCTTGACGAGACCGACGGCGAGCAGGAGCAAGAAGCAGCCACCGCCGTCCTCTACGGCGATCCAGCGTCGTCGAACTTCTTTGGGCTGCACGCGGCCCTGTCCGAGTACGCCCTCGGTGCACGTGCCGAGGTGCCCTTTCGCTACATTCTGCGCTGGCGGCCGCCGCCCCAGTCGTCGACGGGTGGCGCGGCCACGAAGGAGGAGGAGGAGGAGCGCGACTACCTCGCGGGCTTCGGCGCCTCGCTCGACGTCAAGAAGGTCGACTACCTCGTCATCGACGACCGCGCCGTGGCTGCGTCTGGCAGCGAAGACGGCGGCGGCGACAGTAACGATGGCGACGGAAGTACAGCCACAAGACGCGGCGCGGCGACGGAGCGCGAGGCGGCCCGTGCGCAGCTCGACGATCGCCGCTGGCTCGACGCGCAGCTGGGGGGCCCGCCGTCGGACGAGGCCGAGGAGGAGGAAGGAGGCGACGCGGGTCTGCGCGCCGCATACATCGTGGCCAAGAGCAGCGAGCCGCTGCGTGCGCTCCGCCAGCTCAGCCACGACTTCCCGCTCCATGCCGGCGCACTGGCCCGGTCCAGCGCGGCGAGGCCCTCGCGCCGCTTCCTCGACGAGATGCTCGGCCTCCACCAGATGTACCTCCAGCAGGCCACGACCGACGTCTGGCTCAACGGCCGCTCCCTCTCGGCCACGAGCGACGAGGCCGGTGCGGCGAGTGCGCTGACGCTCCTACCCCTCGTGCGCGACGAGCGCCGCCTCCTCGACTCGCTAATCGCACTCAACCTCTCGGCCGAGGCCGCCGTGTCGCTGCTGACCTATGCGCCGCTCCAGCAGCAGCAGCAACAGCCGCAGTCGCAGCAGCAGGTGCATGATGCCTACTTTGATGCCAGCGACCGGCCCGAGGGCGGTGCCGTCGTATCGTGGTGGAATGATGTCGAGGCCGACGAGGCCTATGTGCGCTTCCAGCCCGAGCTGCGTGGCCTGCTCCGGCCCCTGTACCCGGGCTCCTTCCCCACCGTGCGCCGCAACCTGTTCAACGTCGTCCTGCTCATGGACCTGCGCCGCGCCGAGACGTGCCGGTTTCTGGCCGAGAGCGTCTCGCTGGCCACGAAGCGCCTTGCTCTTCACTGGGGCTTTGTGCCCACGGGCCTCGTCGAGCCTGGCGACGAGTCGAGCCAGCTCGCACGCCTCTACTGGCTCGCCATGGAGCGCGGCGGCAGCACCCTCGCCGCCGAGTACCTCGCTCGGCTGGCCAATGCGATGCAGACCCACGTCACCGTCGCGCAGGCACGCGCGCAACTGCAGGCCGTGCTGCTTGCTGCTGCCCATGTTGATGGCAGCGACGAGGAAGAAGAAGCAGCAGCAGTCGAACAGGCCATCGAAGCGGCGCTCGCTCCTGCCAGTGAATGGACCGAGAGAGAAGCAAAGGCACGGCGCTACGCCAAGCGGCTCGGCGCCGTCGTCGCAGACAAAGACCACCGCGGCGATGTGTTTGTCAATGGCCGCCACGTGCCGTTCACCGCCGCCCTGATCCAGCATGTCCACCAGCTCATTGCCGCGCAGGTCCAGGCACTCGCCCCGCTCGTCTACTACGGCACCCTCACCGACGAGGCCGACGTGAGCACGCACTTCTACGACCTCAACACCACCTTTGCCGCGCGCTCGCCCCTCGCCTTTCCCCCACCACAAGCGTCCAACATCTCGGCCGACGCCGTCGATCTCACCCAGGTCGCCGCCCAGCTCGACGACAGCACGCTGCTTCGCCGCTTCTTCTTGCCCAGGCAGGCGACGACGGCGACGACGGCGACAACGACGCCCATTGACACGACGCTCTGGCTCGTGGGCGACCTCGATAGCGACGAGGGCACGTCCCTGCTCCGCGAGACGATCAAGGCGCAGCAGGCGTTGCCCCAGGCCTTCCGGCTCGGCCTCGTCCACGCTGCCCCGTCGCAGTCTTCTCTGGGGACCGTGTCGCGGGCCATCTACGACCAGCTGCAGCGCGATGACGGTGCAGCAAGCGAGGCCCTGCTCGAGGTGCTGAACAGCTCGGTGAGCAGAGGCGACGACAACAAG
This sequence comes from Acaromyces ingoldii, assembly GCF_003144295.1. NCBI lineage: Eukaryota > Fungi > Basidiomycota > Exobasidiomycetes > Exobasidiales > Cryptobasidiaceae > Acaromyces > Acaromyces ingoldii. Next base: position 3,087,434 of record NW_020290249.1, on the reverse strand, counting down.
AACGAAGAGCCAGCGCGGCGCTTCTGGCGGGGACAGGCGCGCTTGGCCCGCCTCTTTGGCGTGGCAAAGTCCAAGTCGCCCTTTGCAATCGTCATCAACGGCCGCATCGTCGCCGGCTTTGACGCTGCCAAGGTCGAGAGCATCGACGTCGAGTCGCTCGTCGCCGTCGAGCGCCAGCGCAGGATCGCGCCCCTCGTCGAGGGCCTCCAGACGCCGGCGATTGCGCAGCACGACGCCGCGCTCGCCGAGCTCGCGCGCGATGCCGACGCCATCACCACCCTCACTTCCATCATCGCCCGCGCCGGTTTTGTCGATGCCGCGTCCGAGGGCCTCTTTGCGCGCGCATCCACGGCGCGCTCGACGGCCATCGACGACGTGCCCACCACCAACGGCCTCACCTCGTTTGAGCTGGGTGCCGACCGTGCCCACGCCCGGCTCCGGCTCACCCTCATGGTCGACCCGCTGTCCAAGGAGGCCCAGCGCTGGGCCGACCTCGTCGAGCACGTGCTCCAGCTCGACGACGCCATCTGGGTCCGCGTCCTCCTCAACCCAGCCGGCGCCTCGAGAGCGGGTGCGGCGACGGACGAGGCAGAAGCAGCGGAGGCGGCGACGACGCTGCGACGCTTCTACCGCGCCAGCAGCCCCGCCAGGCTGGCCTTTGACGGCGACGGCCAGCTGCGGCGGCCCCGCGCCTCGTTCTACGGCATGCCCGCCGACGCGGTGCTGACCATGGCCATCGAGGCGCCCCCGGCCTGGGTCACCATGGCCTCGGTCGCCGTGCACGACCTCGACAACATCCGGCTCAGCGACGTCGCACGGGCCAGCGCAGGAACACGCGCCGTCGTCGCCGCCACGTTCGACGTCAAGCACGTCCTCATCGAGGGCCACGCGCGCGACACGGCCGCCCGCTCCGTGCCACGAGGCCTCGAGCTCGTCCTCGAGACGCTCGACGGCAGCCTCGTCGACGACACCATCGTCATGGCCAACCTGGCCTACCTCCAGCTGCGCGCACCCTCGCCGGGCCTCTACACGCTCCGCATCCGCGGCGCCGGCTCCAAGAGTGCCGAGCTGTACGAGATGGAGAGCGTGGGCAGTGCCGGCTGGAACAGTCCCCCGGTCGGCGGCGGCGGCGGCGGCGGCGGTGAGAGCAGCAGCAGCGATGACGTTGTCACCGTCGACTCGCCCGCGGGGCTCACCATCTACCCGCGCGTCAGGAAGCGCAAGGGCAGGGAGCACGACCGGCTCGTGTTTGACAGCGAGGGCGAGGGCGAGGAAGCTCATGCGATGGGCGCTGGAAGAAGCCCTGCTGCTGCGCAGGGTCTTGTCCCCTTTGCGTGGTCGCTCGTCGCGGACGCGGCCAGGCGCATACAGACATCCTTTTCAGCAGCCACAGCGACAGCCACTTCGAGAAGAAAGGCAGAGACGATCAACGTCTTCACCGTCGCCTCGGGCCACCTCTACGAGCGCATGGCGTCGCTCATGATTCTCTCGGTGCTGCGCCACACGCAGACGCCCTGCAAGTTCTGGTTCATCGAGAACTTCCTCTCGCCCTCGTTCAAGGACTTTGTGCCCCACCTCGCCCGCGAGTACGGCTTCGAGTACGAGATGGTGACGTACGCCTGGCCCCACTGGCTGCGCGCCCAGTCCGAGAAGCAGCGCCAGATCTGGGGCTACAAGGTCCTCTTTCTCGACGTCCTCTTTCCCCTCGACGTCTCGCGCATCATCTTTGTCGACGCCGACCAGATTGTGCGCGCCGACCTGCTCGAGCTCGTGCAGCTCGACATGGGCGGCAAGCCCTACGGATTCCCACCCATGGGCAACGACAGTTACGACATGGACAACTACCGCTTCTGGGAGACGGGCTACTGGAAAAAGTTCCTGCGCGGCCTGCCGTACCCCATCTCGGCCCTCTACGTCGTCGACCTGGACCGGTTCCGGCTCCTCGCGGCGGGCGACCGGCTGCGGGGCCACTACCAGGCCCTGTCGGCCGACAAGGGCAGCCTGAGCAACCTGGACCAGGACCTCGTCGCGAGCCTGATCCACCAGGTGCCCATCTACGGCCTCGCGCGCGAGTGGCTCTGGTGCGAGACGTGGTGCAGCTGGGACTGGCAGGCCCAGGCAAAGAGCATCGACCTGTGCAGCAACCCAAAGACCAAGGAGCCCAAGCTCGACCGCGCCCGCCGCCAGATTCCCGAGTGGACCGCGTACGACGACGAGGTCGCGCGCTTTGCCGAGCGTGTGCGTGCCCAGCAGGCCACGCAGAAAACAACGCAGGGAACAGTGCAACACGACGAGCTGTGACGTGGGCCTCACTCTTTTGTCAAAACTATAGCGCATGATGCGATGAACAATATCCATTAGACAGTTTCTGCTCGCTCGCTTGCTTCTATAGCATGGATGCACAGCATTCTACGAGTCCTTTTCGGCAATCTGAAACTCGACGACAAAGTAGACGGTGCCTGTCTTCTTGTTGCGGCCTGGTATGAGATGGTCAGCATGCGATGCGCGAGTCAGCACAATGACCACCCACAGTAGTAGCGCACCGGCTGGCCGTCCCAGTACCTCGTCACTGTAGAGGCCTCAGTCAGCATGCACACAAGGAGGAGAAAGAGAGAAAGACAGACGCACAGTCAAAGCCCATGCCGCCCGTGTACGGCAGCTCGAGCCGGAGGGTGTTGAAGTCGATGAAGCCATTGGCAAAGTCGGCCGTGACGACATCGGTGGGCGAGTAGCTGAGGCGCTCGCGGTGCGAGGCGTTGCCAAAGAAGCGGGCGCGGTTGTGGTGGGCGTTGGCGTCGGCGTGGCCGCGCAGCGAGCGCAGCGTGCCCAGGTCGGCGATGGCGTCGGCCTCGAGCGACGGCTCGACCTGCGCCACATTGTCGCGCGCAGCCAGCAGCGCAGACGTGTCGTCGTGCACGTAGTCGTCCTCGGCCGAGGGCCCGCCCTGGGGGAACTTGGGCCAGTCGGAAGAGGAGGAGGAGGAGGAAGAATCGGCGGCAGCGATGCGGTCGACCTGGATGCGCGTCATGGTGCAGACGAGGGGCGAAAAGGCCCAGGGCTGGTCGGCGTAGATGTCCTGGCGCAGGCTCGGGTCGATGTACGACACGGCCTTGAGGGCGGCCGACGTGCCCCAGGGCAGCTTGTCGCGGATCGCATGGTCGAACTTGTTGCCGAACTCGACGTCGTCGACGCTGGCCTCCTCCTTGAAGCGGCCTGTGTGAGTCTGTGTTAGTCTTCTAAACTTCCCTTGTCAGGGCTGCGTGAGCCTCACCCTGGATCTGGATCGACCAGGTGCAGCCCTGGGCGTGGCCATTGTCAAAGTAGGCCGAGTCCTTCTTGGCTTCCTTGCCGGCGGGCGCCTGGCCAGTGAAGTTCTTGATGCGGACGGCGACGAGGCCCTCGAACGCGTCTGACGTGAGACGGTGCGGCTCGGTGCTGTTGACCTCGATGACCTCGAGCGAGGCGACGTCTTTTCCCGCCGAGATGCGCAGTGAGGGAGCCATGGTGGAGTGTCTGCCGTGCCTGGTGACCAATCCAAGGGTCCATCTATCTCTCACTTCTTCACTTTTCAAGAGTGGAGGAAGCAGCGGCCCGGTCGGCGTCGGGACTCGGACAGGGCAAGCTCCGTCGATGGACGCGTCTTCCTCATCTCACTGCGTGCTGCATGGCGAGATGCGAGGACAGGCTAGAGGTGGCCTCTTCCTAAGAAGACAGCAAGGAATGCATTCCAGTGTGAAGTAGCACGGTGAAAGCACGGCGATGGAAGCATGCCGACTTCCTCCGCGGGCTTGCGGCCAGACTAGACGGCGGAAGAGAAGGAGCCAGATCTTCCTTCCCGCTTCACTGCGCTAGCTTTCAACACATCGCCGAACGACTTCCGATGGGACGTGCGTCATTTTCTCCATTTTAGCCTCGTTTTTCTGACAACGTCGCTCCTTCCCCACTCTGACCTAACCCCAACGTAAAGTAGGTGCCACTGCGCGAAACGCAGTCGCAGGGAGGGACCCCTTCTTAAGACCAAGAAGCACAGCAGCGACTCATCGAAATATCAGGAACCATGCCGAGCCCCATGCCCGCCGACAAACGCAAGGTGGTCCTCATCACGGGCTGCTCCAGCGGCATTGGCCGTGCGCTCGCGCTCGAATTCGGCCGCGCATCGTCGCTCAAGCCCTCGCTGCGAGCCAAGGGCGCGCCGGGCGAGGCGTCGTACCGTGTCTTTGCCTGCGCCCGCAAGCTCGAGGCGCTGCGCGAGCTGCCGCCCGAGATTGAGCGCGTGCGCATCGACGTGTGCGACGACGCCAGCGTCCAGGCGGCCGTCAAGACCGTCATCGACGAGGCCGGGCACATCGGTGGGTGTGGCGCCATCTCTAGAAAGGCGAAGGAAAGGAACTGATCTCCGCCCAACAGACGTGCTCATCAACAACGCCGGCGTCAACACGGCCGTGGGCCCGTCGTCGGAGGTGCCGCTGGAGAAGTTCCACTCGACGTTTGATGCCAACGTGAGCTTTTTCATTCTTCTTCTTCATTTCTGCGCTGGCGTGAGATGAGACTGACAAACACACCTCCCGCTTTTGCAGTTCTTCGGCCTCATCCGCGTCACCCAGGCCGTGCTGGCGCACATGACGCCGCGCCGCAGCGGCACCATCGTCAACATTGGCAGCACGGCCGCGTACGCCAACATCCCCTTTGGCTCGGCCTACTGCGCGTCCAAGGCCGCCGTGCACAGCTTCTCGGACGCGCTGCGGAGCGAGGTGGCGCCGCTGGGCATCCGCGTCCTCGTCGTCGCACCGGGCGCCATCAAGTCGTCGTTTGGCGACAACTCGACGGGCAACCTCGTTCTGCCCGCCAAGGGCTCCGCGTACGACAACGACGCAGCGCGCGCCATCATCCGCTACCGCGCCGTCTACAGCCAGACGGGCCGCAACACGCCGGCCGAGACGACGGCGCGCGTGATCCGGCGCGAGGTGGACAAGTCGTACGTGCGCACCCACCACTCGCTCCTCGCCCGCCTCCTCGTCGTGCCCTGGCTCCTCAGCCTCGTCTTTGGCGGGCCCCGCGCCTACCTGACCACGGGCGCGCGCAGCCCCCTTGCCCTCCTCCTCTTCTACCTGCCCACCTCGCTCCGCGACCGGGCCGTGGCCATGTACTTTTCCCTCGACAAGCTGCGCCAGTAGTCTCGCTTCTTTCCTCTTTCCTCTTACTCTCTCTCTCCTCTCTCTCTCCCAAAAAGTGATGCGATTATTAAATTTCCCTTTTTCTAAGAAATCGAGCGGCCAGTGCCCTATATGCTACATGCTCACAAACGAGCTCCGCCCGCCCGGGTTCATGAGCGGCGTCATGCCCACCTTGATTCTTCTTGACCGTGCCGCGTTGCTGCTATTGACCGCGCCCACTTGGCTGCTGTTGCTTCCTCGCCGGCCCATCTCGATGCCGGCACCTGCACCGGCACCCATGCCCACACTCGGCAGGCCCAGGCCGACACCGCCGGCGTGGTTGGAGGAACCCGGTTCGTCTACCGCTGCCGCCGCAGACCCCGGGAGCTGGCTCATGGGCAGCCGCGGCGTGTTGGGCGCATTGGAAAAGGCGCCCACGCCGTCGTTGGACGGGCCGCGGCCCATGCTGCTCGACGTGGCGTCGCTGGCGCCCGACGCTGCACGCTGGCCCGCCGCGGCTGTCGTCGCATCGCCAGCACCAGCACCAGCACCAGCACCAGCAGCAGCGAGACCGGCGGCGGGGCCAGACGAGGGCAGCGAGAGAAAGACCTCGGCGCACCATTCGTACCACACGCGGTGGCCGCTGGTGAGGCGCCACATGCTCACGTCCATCTCGGCGCCCGCGGGGCAGTAGAGCGGGTCCTTTTCCAGTCGACATGGTCAGCGTTGGTCAGCGCGTTGTGTTATAGCTGCAGCAGTCTGCACAGGAAGGAACCCACCTTGAAGGGAAAGAAGATGGGGAACCAGCTCAGCATGTCCTGGCTCGCGCGGCCGGCGTCGGGGTGGATGCTGACAAAGACGTCGTCAAACAGCTGGGCCTCAAAGTAGCCGGCGAGGCCGTGGCAGGTGCCCTCGTGTGCGACGTCAAAGGTCAGGTTGCACGAGCGCGCATTGTGGCCGTTGGTCAGGGGCAGGCCGCCTTGGGCGAGGACGTGCTTGGCGCGGCGCTCGTCCTGCGTGTGCTCAAATGCCCAGCAGAGCTGCACGGCCTCGCGTGGCGGCGTCTGCTGCTGCTGCTGCTGTTGTTGCTGAGACAGCGGCGGGGCAGCCAGGCTCGTGTATGCGTCGAGGAGCACCACGTACGGCGTCTCGGCCGCCCTCAGCTCGCGGCCGGCGTCGGCCGAGGAGACGGCAGACGACATCGACAGCGGGCTGCCAGTCATGATCTGGGCGTGGAGCTTGGGCGTCGAGATGGGCGTGAGGTAGCACGAGTAGGCCTGGGGGATCGAGATGCCGTCGGCTGTTGGATGGAGTGCCAGTCAGTCAGTCAGTCAGTCAGTCAAGCCGCGACGAGGCAAGGACAGGTACACACCCTTGAGGAAGCGCATCGCACCGTCGAGGCACTCGGGGCTCAGCTCGTTGTCGCCAAAGCTGCCGAGAAGCTCGCTGACGACAATGTCTGCGCGCTCGCGCTCGTGCTGCGGCGCCGGCAGGGTGCGCATGTCGCCCATGCGCACCTCGACGACGTCGGCGCCCCACTCGGTCTCGGCACGGTCGCGCAGGCCCACGCATGCATGCACGTTTTTCTCGACGGCGACGATGCGGATCGTGCGCCGTGCGCGCTGCGCTGCAGCCAGGCACCGGTCGACGAGTGGGCCCCGACCAGCGCCGACGACCCAGACGGCGACGATGCTGCTGCTGCTGGTAGTGCCGCCACGTGGGAGCGAGACGAGGGCCTGGAAGACGGCCTGCTCGTACAGCTGGTACTTGGCCGGGTCGGCCTCAAAGACGGCGTACGTCTGCGCCTCGAGGTTGTCGAGCAGCGGCTGGAGGGGCGCCTGGAGAAAGTCGTGGTAGCCGCGGGCGCGCACCTGGACGCTCGTCGGTGGGGGCATGGTGCGCTCCACGTGGCGGAGGTACTGCTGGTAGGCGGCCTGGCCGCCGCGCGTGTGGTGTGGTGGGCGGTGCTGAGTGCCGGCGACGACGAGGTTCAGGCCGTCGTTCTTGGCCAGCAGGGTGCGCAGGAGCGACTGGGCGGCCTTGGACAGGACGGGGTAGCCCTTTGCGTTGGCGAGAAAGGACGTGGCAGGGAGCCAGACGGCGCGCACGGGCTCGGCCTGCCAGCGCTGGAGCGCAAACGCAGGTGCCAGGGGCGCACTCACGTCGAGCACAACACCAAGCCGGGCGTGGTAGCGCGCCACCGAGCGCACCACCTCCCACGCCTGCCACGCCCAGTCGTCGTCGTCGGCAGCGCGCATCTGTGCAGGCGGGACTGGCGCCGAAGCTGACGCCGACGCCGATGCCGACGACGACGACAGCCGGGCGGCCATCTGCGCAGCGCGGTAGGGCGAGCTGACGGGGAGGCGGATCGAGAGACGCATGTATGCGCCTGCGGGTGCCGACTCGGTGCCTCGCCGCGTGAGGAGGCCGGCGATGGCACGGGCGTAGTCGACGAGGAAGCGCCGTGACGCCGGCTCGCTCGACGGCGGCGGCAGCACGACGTGGGCGAGGCCAATGTGGGCGGCATAGGCCACCTCCTGGCGCAGGGCAATCTCCGAGTCAAGGCGGATGCCCTCGTCGGCCGAGTCGAGCTCGAGCCAGGGGCTGGCGACGGCGAGGACACCGTCGGACTCGTCGAGCGAAGTGATGTTGACCTCGCCGCGGCGGAAGCTGGGCATGCGGCGCCACTCCTCGGCCTCGCGTGCCGTCGCCTCGTCGATCGTCTCTGTGCTTGTTGTTGCACCAGCACCAGCAGCAGTGGTCGTCGCACTCATTCGAGAACGGCTGCTGGAGCGCGGCAGACCGGTGTCGCCCTCGTAGGGGACGCCCAGCCCGCCGGCACCCGAGGCCTGGGCAACGACCTCCCAGCTGCCGCCCATGGCGCCTGGATCGCCCCGCTTCCACGCGTTCATCGGTTTGGGCGTGGCATCTGGTGCAGACGACGAAGATGAGGAGGAGGACGACGAGGACTGGGCGAGTGACGACGGCGCGAGGCACAGCCGCATCCACCGGTGCCGCCATCGCTCATTTGTCAGCTCAATGGCAATCGACGAGTACCCGCTGCTTCGCGCCACGGCCAGGCTCCGCGAGGGCGGCGGGAGCGAGGCGAGGGCGGCGCCGACGATGCCGTCGACGTCGCTGCTGCCCAGGCCCATGGGCGACGGGCCCGTGGCCGAAGCGAGCGCATTGACGTGCGATGCTTCCGGCAGCGTGTCGAGTCCACCCGGGTGGGGCCGTCTGCGGCTGTTGCTTCCGCTGCTGCTCCCCGCTCCATCACGGTCCATTGCAGCCGCTGCTCCTCCTCCTCCTCCTCCTGCGCCGCCAGGTCTTGCCGTCGACGACGACGAGGAAGAGGCCTCGTCGGAGACAATGTCGGGCCCCCACGAGAGCGACGACGTGGGCACGTGCAGCGTGATGGGGCACGGCGCCCTCGCGCTGCCCTCTGCCGCCGCACCGTCCGAGTCGTCCATTGTTTAAGTCTCGCTTGATGATCTTCTTGACGCTGCGAATGAACAGTACAAGCGACGAGCGAGCGCAAAAAAAGTGTTTCTTTCTGCCCTGAGCGACCGACGGACGCGTCGCAGAGGAACATTCGGGGATACGCACGTGGCTGAGAAAGCGACCCGCACAGACGTCTGTCTCTCTCTGGTCGCTGATTATTATTAGAGTTGGCCGCGGCACCCTTGGCAGAGTGTGCCTCTGAAAGCTGGCGATTGCACAACGATGGCACCGCCAAAGAAGCCGTCCAAGAAGGACGACGTCGAGGCCCTGCTGTCCGACCTCGACAGCCTCGGCACGGGGTCGGGATCAAAAGAGGCCAAGAAGGCAGCAGCGACCGAGGGAGCAGGAGCAGGAGCGGGTGCCAAGGCAAAGGACGATGCGCAGAGCCTGCTCGACGATCTCGACGAGCTCGTCAAGCGGCGCGCGGCCACGCCCAAGCGCACGCCCTCGGCTGCAGCGACGCCCGCAGCAGAGGTGACGCCCAGCGCAACGCCCTCGGGCACCCTCTCGCGGAGCGCCGCTGCCATGGCGGCCTCGGCGGACGGGAGCAAGGAGCAGGCAACGGCACCGTCCGAGCGCGACGTGGCGGCATCGCCATCAGAGGTGCCAGTCACAGACCCATCGACGACGACGGCGGCGGCGACTTCAGTAGCAGGCGCAGGAGCAGGGACAGCCGCAGGCCCAGGAGCAGGGGCAGCCGCAGGCGGGTGGGGCAACTGGTGGAGCAGTGCCCAGAAGCTGGCCGACCAGGCGCGCGCCGAGCTCGAGAAGCGCGCGGCACAGGCAGCGCAGGCGGGCAAGGATCTTGCCTCGGAGGTGCGCCAGTCGGAGGAGGAGGCGCGCCGGCAGGGCATCCCCAGCCTCACGTCCGTCGCCGAGAATGCATCGCAGGCCGTGAGCCGGACAGCCAAGGGGGACCCCTGGTCGCTGGCCCGCAGCATGCTGGGCAGTGGCAGTGGTGATGGCGGCAGTGGTGGCGGAGGAATTCGCAACTTCAACCTGCAGGAGCTCTCGCAGATGGGCAAGCGCGGCTGGATGGACATTGTCAATGCCGTCGCGCCGCCGATTGCACGCCACGAGGTGCTGCAGGTCAGCCTGTCGCACGACATGGTCGGCTACGAGGGCATCGACGACCTCGTCTTCCGTGTCCTCGGCCGCGTCGTCGAGACGCACGCCGCGCAGGACCACGCGCAGGAGGGCAACGAGGGCCCCGGCCAGCAGCAGATCATCGTCAACAAGTCGCGCACCCAGCAGTCGATGGAGGACGAGCGCACCGACGCAGGCACCCACGCCCGCTCGATGAATGCCCTCGACAGCGGCGGCTTTGAACACGCCTGGAAGACGGCCGAGACGAAGCTCGATGCGCTCATCCAGGCCACCTATACCCCGGCCCCGGCGCAGGACACGGCCGCAAAGGACGGCGACAGCAGCAGCAGCAGCAGCAGCGACACGAGCGCCAAGCTGCCCATCACCACGTGCCCGCTCTACATTCGCATCCAGCCCCTCCTCGCCTCGCTGCCCGGCCTCGAGAGCAGCACCGACACACCACGGCACCTCTACTTTGCCGTCGTGCTCAACGACCCCTCCAATGGCCTCGTCCACCGCACCATCTCCAGCCCCGTCCCCGCCGACTGGTTCGATGAAGCCGGCAGCGGCAGCCACTCAGACCGGCCAGGGCCAGGGCCAGGGCCAGGGCCGGAGCCGTGGGCCGAGGAGTTTCTCGTCGAGATCCTCGAGGCGTGCCTGGGCGCCATTGGCCTCGACTATGTGCGGCAGCGCCAGACGTCGCGGACGCGCGTCGCCCAGGAGATCAAGAAGCGCGTCGCCAGCGAGTAGGCTGCTCTGGTACGCAGCCCTTCTGTTCTAAACGGACACATCCAGTCATCAGGGTCAGCACGACGGACGGGCCAGGAGATGAGAGGGCCAGAGACAGATGCCTGAGAAGACGAATGGGTATTGCAGGGATAATCCATCCGAGGGGCGCGCATGATATCTAGATGAACAGTGTGTGGTAGTAATAATGATGATCAATGATGTGCATGAGAGAAGGGCGTGCGTGTGCTGTTTTGAGATTGATTTTGGGGGAAAGGCTGAGAGACCGCAAGCATGTTGCTGGCTAGACAATCGAGGAAGCCGAAGCGTGGTGCTGGTGGATCGAGGCACGCTTGAGCGAGGGAAGCCGCATCGGCGGCGGCGACGGGCTCTGGGCCGGCGCCGGCGGGATGATCCACTGGCCGTTCCTCGAGAGGCCGCTGGCAGAGCCCTGTCGCGCGTGCTGCTGGCCATGGCCCGGTACCTGGCTGCTGACGGGCGACCAGGCGCGCTCGGGCGCAGGTCCATCGAACCAGGCCGCCGAGAGGCGCTTGGCCGACTGCGGCGGCTCGTCGTAGAGCACCGGCGGCGGCGGCGGCGGCGAGCTCATCGTCGTCGTCGTCATCGCAGGGGACATCGTCGACGAGACAAACGAGCTCGAGATCCACGCGCCAATCGCGCTCGACATGGTCGCAGGGCTGGCCGTGCGCAGCATCGCCATGTTCTCGCCCTCGTCGTCGCCGTCTTCACCGCCGTTGGCATACATTTCGTCGCCGGCATCGGCCTCTTCCTCGATGTCGGCCTCGTCGGCGGCCTCGTCGTCCTCATAGACGCCGTCAATGTCGTCGGCCTCATCACCGCCGTCGTGCGGCTGCTGCTGCTGCGCGCGACGTTGCTTGATGTAGCGCTGGAGGAGCATCGGGGCGAGGCTCACGATGCTCATGAGCGCCAGCTTGACCATCATCTCCTTGCTCCACACCTTGGCGGCGATGGCGCGGGCACCGCCTCCCTCGGCCGCGGCTGCGACGAGTGGTTGCGGGCGAGGAGAAGGAGCAGCAATGGCGGCGGCGGCAGCAGCGGCATTGGGCGAGGCAGCGTCAGAGAAGCCGCCGAGGTCGAGCGAGTCGGCGAGGACGGGCGCGGCAGCTGCTGCTGCGCCACTGCCAATGGCCTCGACGACATCGACGAGGAGGTCGCCGACCTGGACGGTGCATGCGTTCCAGGGCACAGAGCCGACGAGGAGCGTGGCCGCATAGGGGAGCAGGGGCACGCGCAGGACGGCACAGGCAATGTTCATGAGGCCGTACGGCACAATGGGCAGCACGCGCAGGACGAGGAGGTAGGACCAGATGCTGCTGCCGCCGTCGATGCCTGCTGCGCGGCCGGCCATCTTGACCTGGAGCGACGAGCGCCGTGCGGGCGGTGCGCCACGGAAGGTTGACGACGACGACGGGTTAAAGAACGACGACGACGAGGGCGAGGAAGAAGCGGCGGCCGTGCGTGGTCGTCGCCTGCGCACGCTGCTTGCCCGACGCGCGACACCCGTGGCGCGGGCCGAGGACGAGGACAGGCCCGAGGAGAGGGCGCCACGCATCTTGTCGAGGGGCTTGTGCAGGCCAGGCATGCTGGCAATCAGCGGCCCCAGGGGCGCCATGAGGAGGTAGCAAAAGACGCCGCCGAGCGAGGTGAGGGCTGAGGTGTAGACGGTGCCCATGACGGTGCCGTACATGGCGCCAAAGACGACGTTCATGATGAGGCTGCCGGGGATGGTAAAGGACTGCTTCCAGGTGAAGAAGTAGCCGAGCACGGCGAGGGTGTGGACAAAGGCACGGGGCGAGGCGCGGCTGTATGCACGCAGGCTGAGGGACATGTCGCGGATCTCGCTCAGCGTCAGCTCGGTGATGTGGCCGGGCAGGACGAGGGGCAGGGTGGAGAGGGCGAGGATGAGGACGAGGGTGGAGCCGACAAAGGCGGTGGCGAGCAGGAGCAGCGCGGGCACGTGGGGCCGCAGCGGGGGCATGGCCGGCGTCGTGAGCGACGAGGCCAGCTTGGCGGCGAGGATCGAGAGGAGGCCGATGAGCGACCGCGGGGCGTTGCTGTCCTGCAGCAGCTGCTGCTGCTGCTGCGACGGCGCCGGACTCGTCGGCGGGCTGATGCAGTCGGCCGGTGCATGGCTGCTGGGCAGCAAACCAGGCGCTGCTCCGCCCTTTGCGACGGGCGAGCTCGACGTGGGCCGGGTGGGCGGGGAGAAGGTGCCGTCGGAAAAGGCGCTGAGGTTCGAGGCAAACAGGGGCGAGGACCGGCCCGAGGCGGCCGACGACGAGGCAGTCGTGCTCATCGCAAGGTGCATGGGTGGCCGCTGTTGCCGGTTGTCTGCTGCTCCTGCTGCCACCGTGGTCGCATTCGCGCCAGTGGCAGCCAGAGCAGCCGCATCGGCCGCGGCCTGTGCTGCGCTCCACTGGTGCCGGTTGGCATGGCTGCCGCCGCCGGTCTGGTACGCACGCTTGCTGGCTGGCTGGTAGTAGTCGTCGGAGGACGACTCGCGCTCGCTCGTCGGCGTCAGCGGGGGGCTGTCGTCGTTGAGGCCATAGAGGCCGTCTGGCCCCGCCTGCCGGGCCGCGGGCATGGCCAGGGGCGCGCCCGTCGCAGCGAGCGAGGCGGCCGAGGCAGTGAGGCCCTGGAAGCGCTCCGTCGAGGCCTGGCCGCCGATGGTGGAGTCGTGCTCGCCGCTCGTCCGTGCCTTTCCCTCTGCGACGGTGGTTGTCATGCTGCTGCTGCTGCTGCTGCTAGGGAGCGCGCCAGAAAAGGACGTGAGAAAGGACCGCAGGTGGTTCGACAGCCGCGGTCTCCTCGGCGATGACGACGACAATGAGGGGGAGGCTGTTGCGCCCGTGTCTGTCATCGCAGAAGAAGGGATCAGCACAGGGGGCGCGTGCGTGCGAGTAGCCCGGCAATCTTCCCACTCACCACTCGGCTGCTCGGATCCCCGGCCAATGGCCTGGAGCGCCGCCGAGCTGCTCCCGCTCCGCACGCGGCTGCCTCGCTTTCCATCGCCGCTGCTGCCGTACTGCTCGACGGTAAAGTCGGGCGTCATCAGGTTTCGACTTCGGTCGGGCAGCTGGTTGTGCACATGCCTGCTGCTGCTGCTGCTGCTATTTGGATCGTTGTAGGCCTGGTGGTAGGCAGCATCGGCACCCACGGAGCGCGTCCTGGATCGCGCCGAGGATGACTTGGCCATCAGGGGCGACGACGAGGAAGCAGCGGCGTCGTGCTCGGCTGTGCCCCTCGCCGTCGACGTCGAGGCCTGACCGTCGAGCCGGGGCGAGACGGGCTGCTGGAAGGCGTGTGCACTGACAAACGAAGGCGCCATCTTGTCTTCTCTCGTCGTCGACCGGAGAAGAAGGTCTTGTGGTCGAGTCGAAGCGGTAGGAAGGAGCAAGTGGAGCGGCGAAGGTCCTTCGTCAGTGCAAGAGAAGGGCAAACGGCACAAACAGGCCGATCCAATCCAGCCGATCAAAAGGGCCCTTTTTTTTCCAATCTCAGCCCAGTGGAGGCTTGGCCAACTCTGCCGATAATCTCGCCGTTAAGGGTCCGTCCTCGTTGTGCTTCAACTGTGAAAGGCGATGCGAGATCGGCAACGTCGTCGTCGTCGTCGCTGCTCTTGTCGTGGTGGTAGTAGTTGTTGTTGTGATGCTTGACGTCGTCTCTCGGGGCTGCCAAGCAAAAGAGCGCCGGGCTTCGACTCCCGCGTAGTTGAGCAGGCCTTCTCTCTTTCCGCGGCCCTTGCAAAGGGCACAACAATTCAGGTCAGACGAGCTGACCGAAGCAAATTTGCAAAATGCGGAAGCCAGTTAAAGAAAATACATTTATGCAGGCATGGAGGTGAATTTTCCTTTTCCCTCTTTGCGTGGTTGCATGCATCAACAGGGCCCATCTGCCCTGGCGGGCCGCGACGCGTCTGGCCCAGTACATTCTAGTGCTGTGCCTTGGCCTGGCCTGGAAAATTGAAATCTAATCAACAGGAATTTGCAGTTGCAAATTGGAAAAAACAAAGCACGGCTAGATCAGACGAGCCTGGCCAGAGGTGGTTTGCGGAACACTGGTTCCGGCCCGCGCACAGGTCGGGTTTCCGCTCAAATCCGACGGAGTTACCAGCCCGCGACCTTGTATTGCACAGCTGCTGCAGTCTGCCCACCCGAGCCGGGGCGAGCGGGGAGGGCTCGCTGTGGCATGCAGACTCAAGAAGCCCGGTCCACGGCGACGGGACATCTGCAAGCCATGCGCCTGTTCCAGAGCGACTTTGCCATCTTCTCTCCACTTTTCGAATCACGTCACGCCCATTGTCAGATTTTCGCAGACTCACGCTGGGTGGTCCGGACATGCTCGCCATATGCTTGACCTATGCCAAGGCTCCAGAAGCGCCAGGTTGTCCTCCAGATTCCTAGTAAGAAGAGGCAGCGAACGAGAATATTGCTCTCGGCCGAGCAGAGGCCATCTCCACGACAGCATGGCGGAGCGCGACGCTTGCTCGACGGATCTGCAGGCCGTACTCTGCATCGCCAGACGAGCGGCTCATGGGCTGGTGCCGTGATGTCATTGACATCAGGCCGTTCAGACACACGAGTGTCTGCTCTGGCAAGAGACGATGGGCTCGGCATACTCTGACATGTGCCTGCAGTTGAGGAGGCGTTGCGCCACTCGATCCATTGCGGAGAGTCAAGTGGCTCTGACGAGGATCGGACATGCGCTCCCACGAGGCGTGACAGCATCCTCATTTCCCCCTTCCTGACCTCGATTGCATCCCCGACCGCTGCATCTGGTTGGTCCGAGCGCGCACTCACGGCGATTCTTCCCTTAGCGTTGTCGTGTGGGTGTGTCGTGGAAGCACTTTAGCTCCTCGCGCACTGTAATTTTAGTGGCCAAATGTTCCATAGACGGCCTGCAAAGAGGCCGGGGATCTAGCTTTCATTGGAATGGAGAATATAAAGCCTACTTCGGACTGGCTGCGACAGGAGGCGCACTGGGTTGCAGCGGCGGGGTGTCTCGAGCCCTCCACCGCTGCGAACCCCGCTGCTCCGTCGAGCACAACGTGTGCGGCTCTCTGACCTCTGCCAGCGACGGCGTCAGCGTCCTTTACCCCCCATCACCCCCTCCCACCACCATGCTTCGTCTCATCACGACCCCTGTCTTGCTCCTTATTGCTGCTGCTCCCCATGCTGCTGCTGCTGCCGCTGCTGCCGTCGCCTCGACGTCCAGTCGACACACGTACTCGCTCGACGGGCACCGCTTCCCGTCGGACTTCATCTACGGCTGCGGCACCTCTGCGTACCAGATCGAGGGCGCCTGGAACGAAGACGGCAAGGGCGTGAGCATCTGGGACAAGTTTGCGCACGACAAGGGCAAGCAGCACATCAAGAATGACGAGACAGGCGACGGTGAGTGTGTGCCCCCTTTGCCCGCACCGTCAAGGCAAGGCCAAGCTGACCTGCTGGGACAACAGTGGCCATGGACTTTTACCACACCTATGCCCGCGACATTCCCCGCTTTGCCGAGAGTCTGGGCACCAACAACTACGACTTCACGCTCGCCTGGACGCGCATCCTGCCCAACGGCGGCACCAAAGCCAAGCCCAACCAGAAGGGCATCGACTTTTACCGGCGCGTCGCCCACGCCACCCATCGCGCCGGCCTCTCGACGAGCTGCACCCTCTACCACTGGGACATGCCCCAGGCGCTCGAGGATGCCTACGGCGGCTGGCTGAGCGAAAAGGTCGTCGACGACTTCCGCCACTATGCGCGCGTGACCATCGGCGCGCTCGGCGACGTGTGCGATCGCTGGATCAGCATGAACGAGCCACGAACATTCTGCACCGAGGGGTGAGTTCCGAAGTCCTGCTCCCTTTCCTCTGTTTTTTCGCTGCTGAAGAGTGGAGTGCCAAACAGCTTCGGGCCCGAGACGGACTCTGCGCCAGGCGTAAAGGGCCCCATCGAGTACCGGTACCGCTGCATGCACCACGCGCTGCTGGCTCACGCTGCGGCGCACGAGGTCTTCAAGGACCTCAAGAAAAAGGGCCGCGCCCGGGGCACGTTTGGCATCAAGATCGACGGCCAGCCGGCCAAGCCGCTGCACAAAAACAAGGAGGCGGACAAGGAGGCGGCCTTGCGCCACATGGAGTTTGTGAGCATGACAGGGATAAAGGCAGGCGCCCGTGTGGATGAGGCTAATGATCAGGAATGGGGGATACAGGAGATTGGCTGGGACCTCGCACCGCTCACGACGGGCGACTATCCCGCGTTGATGCGCCGCGTCATGGGCGATGCGCTGCCGCGCTTCACGCCGGCCCAGTCGACTGCGCTGCGCGACTCGTACGACATCATCTGGTGGGACGTCTACACGTCGACGTACGCCGGCGCGCTCGAGGGAACGTGCGACCGCACGAACGAGGCGTGGCCGGTGTGCGTAGAAGAGACAAACGACGGGCCCGACGGCAAGCCCATCGGCAAGCCCACGGGCTCCTCGTGGAATTTCTTGGTCGACGACACCATCTACCAGGGCATGCGGTACATGCGCGACCGATGGGGCGCCAAGGCCCTCGCCATCGGTGTGTAGTAGCTCCTGACACGAAGACCCTACTTTCTTCCTGATTGAATGCTGACGGTGCTTGTCAAATGTGAAAAGGGGAGAATGGCATGGGCCTGTACCAGCGCGAGCGTCTCTCGCTGGCGCAGCAGCTCAACGACAAGGACCGCATCGAGTGGTACAATTCGACGCTGCACAACGTCAAGCGGCTGCTCGACGAGGAGCCGGCCTTCCCGCTCAAGGCCTTTGTGCCGTGGTCCTGCATGTCGAATCTCGAGTGGAGCGGCGGGTACGAGGTGGGTTTGTATACAAAAAACGCTGACAGGGCAGACGACTGACCAGAGGAGAGGGAACAGATCGACTTTGGCCTCATCTACACGACACCGGGCAAGAACCAGCGGCGAATCCCCAAGGCGAGCGCTCGCTACCTCAGAGAGGTCCTCACCGGCCGTCGCCGCTCGATGGACGTCAACGTCGTGCGCTGATGTCGTGTCCTCTCCCCTCCCTGCTTCATTCATCACAAAGAACAATCTCACACACACTGTCACGGTCACAGTCATCAACACCGACACAGAAAGAAAATTGAAGTTCTCCCTTTCATTTTGCCTCTCCAGAGAATAGTAATCTACAGGGTGTGAGTGTGTGTGTGAGCTTTCATGTGTGCGTGAGGGGGTTAAGTTATCGCTGAGGGGGTGTCGCTCCGTACGCCATCCTCTGCGGCTGGGCTGCCGGCGTGGACCAGGAGGAGTTGGAGGAGGAGCGTTGATAGTAGGGCGCCTGCTGCTGCTGCTGGGGCGTCCAGCCGGTGGGCGGTGGCCGCGGCGAGACGCCATTGACCATGCCCGGCGTCGTTGTGGCATAGCTCTGCGTCGGCCTCGTCGTTGGCGTCGCGGCGGCCGGCTGCTGCTGGCGATAGGCCGGGTGCTGCGACTGCTGCGACTGCTGTTGCTGAGGCTGCTGAGGCTGCTGTGGCTGCTGCTGCTGCTGCTGCTGCTGCTGTGGGTATGGAGACTGACCAGCAGCCGCTTTGGCGGCGCCTTGGCTGCCGGGCGGAGCGGTGGGCAGCTTCTTGGGCGGCGTCGGCTGGGGCCGATCGTGGGGGTGGTCCTTGTCGCTGTATGCGCGCGTCGCAGCCACGCGCTCGAGGAGCTCCCGTCCGCGGTCGCGCGTCGAGCCGAGGCAGGGGGCGCCCTTGTGCTGCGAGGCGGCGACGGCCTTTGCCTCTGCCTCTCTCGTCAGCTGCACCGTCTCGTTGTCGCGGATCGCCGGCGGGCCCCGTCGCGACGAGGACGGCATCGAACGGCGCGACGACGAGCCCGACGTTGATGTTGAGGGCGGCTGCACATAGCTGGCATCGTCGATGATTCCCCAATAGCCCGCTGAGCCGCGGCCATCAACAAGCGCCGGATCGACGAGGGCAGACGACGTCGCGCGGCGCAGCAGCTCTTCGCGCGGCAGCACGAGCGAGCCCTGTGGCGTCCTGGGCCGGCGTGCAACGAGGTGAGCGAGCGACGCGACGAGGGCGCCGGCCACCTCCTGCTCCTCGTGGCTGGGGTGCGACTTGTCGGCGGCTACGGTGGCCCGGGAGTGGTGGCCCTTGTCGCGAGCATCGCGCGAGGCGAGCATGTCGTCGGCAAAGGCGCGCTCGATGCGCTGCTGCTGCATCTCGTCGAGCAGGACCAGCAGCGCCTCGTTGCGTGCAAGGGCCTCGTCGACGTCGGCGGCGGCGCTGTCGTCGAGCTGGCGGTAGAAGCTGCGCAGGAGTCCATCTGCGTCGACGTCGTCGCCAAGGGACGCCACGAGCTCGTCGATGCCTTCTTCTCCCTCTTCTGCGGACCCGAGCTCAAAGGGCGGCGGGGGTGCATCGCGAGCCATGCGCCGCAGCAGCTGCCGGTCCTCATACCGGGACCGCCAGAGCGCACAGCTGGCCGCGAGGCCCATGGTGCCGTCAAAGGAGTCGTATGCGGGCGCAAAGGAGGCATAGGGCCCGTAGTAGAGGTGCGAGACGGGCGTGGCCTTGGCCTCGTTTGCGCGCTCCCGGCGCTGCCTCTCGAACCGGGCGGCGCGCGCGGCGACCTGGGGCTGCGACTTGGCCAGGCGCTGGCCGAGCGTGGGGACAGGCGCGGCAGGCGGCGCAGGATGCACGACGCTGACGAGATTGGCGTGGCCCGTGTCCAGCTCGAGGGCCTCGCTGGGCTGCAGGCTGACGGCGTTGGTGTAGTAGTCGCCGCCGGGCAGGCGCATGTGCAGCGCGTACCGTGCCTCTCGCGGCGGCCGGTCCAGGTCATCAAAGACGCCACCGTCGTCTTCCTCCTCCTCCTTCTTGACCGTGTCGCGCTTGCTAGCAGCCGTCGCAGCAGCCGCAGTAGGAGCCGTACCAGTAGCAGCCGCCGCAACAGCAGCCAGGTCGTCGTCGCGGCGGGCCTGGCGCAGCGAGGCAGCCACCTCGTCGACGACGCCGAGGAGCAGGCCGATCTGCGACAGCGTCCTGCGGTCCGCCTCGACGCGGTCCCTGCCTGGGCCGACGTGGGAGCCCGAGAGGAGGGCGCGGGCCGACTGCGCGCTCACCAGCGGCTCACGCACACGCAGCAGGTGGTTCCGGATCGTCTTGAGCTTCACCTCCTTTGCCCTCACCACGTCTCGCAGCGTCGTCGTCGTCGTCGCCACGTGACCTCCGCCGCCACCACCGCCGCTTCCCCTCGTCGACCGGGCGTCGGGAGCGGGCACCTCGACCTTGGAGGCCATGAGGTCGCCAAAGTAGGCCTCCATGACCGTCGTCAGCTTGTCCCGGACGTCTGCCTCGACGGTGAGGTCGTCCAAGTGCCGCCAGGCGTCGTCGTCGCCGTCCTCTTCCACTTCGCCGACCTTGTTTTTACTCTCGCCCGCCTGCTGCTGACTCAAGCCCTGCAGCGGCTCCACGTCGAGATCGAGGTCGCGGGCAGAAGTCTTGGTGCTGCTCGGCCCCGTCGTCTGCTGCTGCTGGTGCATGTGCTCGCCAGCGCCATTCGAAACCGAAGCCGAAACCGAAGCCGAAGCTGAAGCAAAAGCTGAAGCCGCTTGCTGGCTAGCCTCACCGTGCTTGTGTCCATCCGCTGGATGCGAGTTGTTGCGCGCCGATGAGGGCGGTGAATGCGGCTGCTCGTCGTCGGCCTCACCGCTCCGTCTGCCCGCTAGCCGTGCCCTGCTGCTTCGCGTCGACAGAATCACCTTGCGCGACTTCAGCGGCGGCGACGACGGGCTCCGCTTGGCGTCGTCTGCATTCGTCGTCGTCATCGTCGTCGTCGTCGGACTGCCGTCGGGCGAGGCGGCGCTCCTCTTGCGCTTGTTTGGCGACGGCGACAGCCGGCTGCTGCTGCCCGGCGAGGAGCCAGCACCAGCATTGGGGCTCGTGGTGATGCTGTCCGGATCCGCCGCCGGCACCCTCGCGCGGGCCGATCGACGCAGCATCCTTGCTCCACCTCCGTCTTCCTGTTCCTAGCAGCTCGCCGTTCTCAGAGGAGCTCGGCCGTCGTCGCCTCTGCCTGTGGGTGCGACCGCTTTATCTTCTTGCCGTGTCGCAGGCTGAACTGAAGCGCCAGCTCTGCTCCCGCCGCCGCCGCTGACAGCCTGCCCCGTGACCGTCTCTTAAAGAACAACTGCCCGGCGCCAAGAGCGACCGACGGCCACCTACGTCTACCAAAATCGCAGACGCGTCTCCGTTTCGACCGACCGAGCTTCGCAACAAACAGCCCCTCCTTTATTTTCTTTTTTATTTCCAACCAGACGCGCGTGGGCTCGCTCGCGTTGTGCCAAGTTGGCTCCGAATCCAGAGGGGGGAGGAACACCAAGGCACGCGCGCGGGAGGGAAAGGTGGCGAGGATATGGGGGGCGGTTGAAGCAGGAGACGAGACGGATGCGAATGAGACGAGGGCGATGGGCGTGTGCGTCTGTGGCTCCGTCCATTCGGGCAGGTTTGGTGCGATAGGCCGACTAGACTTCTATTTCCCAATTATCAATAGTGTACAGTCAATAATACAACTCTTGGATTGCCTAGGGCCGCCCTGCCATTTGACCTCCGTCCAAGGACGCTGGCCTCCTGTGCCACGTGTTTCGCTGTCGATTTTTTTTTTTCTTTGGAGTTTTTTTCTTCTCGAAATTTGGCCACGTTGATGGCCAGGGGGCCGCGTCGTCTCCAAACGGAGGAGCCCATCAAGGGCCGCAGCCACCACCGCAGCATAACTCGGAACCCAGCCAGGCCAAATTCCGCGAGGATCCCCGGTGAGTTGCTCCACTACCCCAGAGGGGACCAGCTGCCCATGGGCCTGTATGGCGTCGCGATGGTGGATGGGCGAGGGGGGAGAGGTGTGGGTCAGCAGGCGCATACAGTCACCTCGAGGGTTTCTTCTCGTCGTCATCGCCATCCGCAGACCAACCCCCCTCCCTCTCCCTTTACCGTCGTCGCCATCGCAGTGGGCCGCAGTCGCGAATGTCATCATCAAGCGTTGTCCCCTATTTTTGCATTCGTGTCTGCTTGAGAGGAGTGGAGTGACTGACTGATGTTGCGACAGTGCGTGCAAGGGAGTTGGGCTTATGTCGGCGACGGGCGAGGCAGAGCCGCCGGTGTCGTCGGAGTCCTCCGCAGCAGCAGCAGCAGCAGCAGCAGCAGCAGCAGTGGACGATGCCGGTGCACAGACACAAGAACGGACAGACGACGGCGACAACAACGACGAGAGCAACAACAACAACGTTATCAACAGCAACAATGAAGCGGTGACCACTGGAGAGGCAGGACCGGCGCCGGAGATGTTCTCGGCCGATGCGATTGCGGCCGCCGTCATCGCGGGCGCCGGTCTGGACTCCATCTTTGGTGCGGCCCCCGCCGCCGAAGGGGGTGACCAAGCAAAGGAAGAAGCGACGACCGAGCAGGGAGAGGCGCAGGGCGAGGCGAGCGGCGATGCAGCCCCGGAAGCAGACGCCGACGGTGGCCCGCGGGGCACCAAGCGAAGCCACGACGAGGCCAGCCTCGAGGACCTGGGTGCGACGATGCTGGAGCAGTTCAGCAACGTGCCTGCGACGTCGACCGGCGCTGGCGAGGAGTCGGGCAAGGACGTGTCGTCGACATCGTCCTCGTCGCACAAAGAGCCGCTGAAGCTGCCGCCCGTCGGCGTGCAAAGCTCCTTTGGCCAGCAGCGGAGCGGCGACGGGAATCGGACCGAGAATGCCTTCCAGGCCTCCTCGACGCTTGGCCCGAACGCGACACCCACGCTAGCCTCGACGCCAGCCCGGCTCGATGCTCGCGCTGCCCCACCACGGCCCTCCGTGCCCAGCACGAGCGGCGCAGGCACCGGCACCAGCACCAGCAACGGCACCTCGGTACCGGCATCGAGCGCTGCACCTGCGCCCTGGCTGACGACCTCGGCAACCTCAACGCCCGCCTCTGCCGCGCCTGCGACCACTTCCATTCCGGCTTCGACTGCAGCCTCGTCCTCAGCAGCTCCAGCAGCAGCAGCGCCTCCATCGACAACTCCAGCAGCAGCATCAGCAGCACCAGCACCGGCGTCCACATCAACAGCACCCGCGGCTGCTGCAGCACCGTCCAAGTTCCCCTTCCATGGCTTCGATCTTGCCGCCGTGGCCCAGGCAGCCATGGGCCTCGACGAGCACGGTAACCCGCTGCCGGGCAACGAGGAGTCGCACAAGGCCCTGGCCGAGGCGATGAAGCGCCTGACGTCGTCGCAGAGCGTGTCCCTCTACTCCAACTCGTCCTCGGCCAGCACGTCGTCGTCGACGCCCGCCTCGGCCGCCGCTTCCAGCTTGTACCAGAACGGCGCTGGCGCTGGCGGCGCAAATCGGGCCAACATGGGCTACGAGCGCGACTACCACGACCGCACCGACCGGTCAGGCACGCCGCCGCTGAAGCGCTTCCAGTGCACCATGTGCGAGCGCGCCTTTGCCAGGGCGTACAACCTGCACACCCACATGGCCACCCACGACCCGGACCCGAACCGGTCCAAGCCCTTTCCCTGCCCGTACCCCTCGTGCAAGGCCGACGGCGGCCGGAGCTTCAGCCGCAAGCACGACCTGCAGCGCCATGTGGCCAGCACGCACGAGAATGAGCCGGAGCCCAACATCGAGGCGGCCACCCCTGCCGAGCTGGGCGCCCTGGGCCGGAACCTCAATGGGCTACCACCCCAGGGCGGCCTCGCGTCGCTGGGCCTGGGCACGCCGGGCAGGAAGTTCCGCTGCGACGAGTGTGGCCGTGGCTTTGTCCGCCGCGACGCCCTCAAGCGGCACCAGTGCGGCCGCACAGAGGTCAACCGCGGTGGGCGACACAACCTCGGTGGCCACCACACGGGCACCGACGCCGCCGACGCCGCGGCACGGTCTCTGTACGCGGGCAGCAGCAGCAGCAGCAACCACCACGAGGGAGAGTATGGCTCGCTGTACACCTCGTCTGCCGCCTCTTCGCGGCCGCCTGCTGCAGAGGGCAGCAACGGCAGCAGCAGTACCAGCAGCAACCCCTTTGGACCGGGTGGCATCACGTACGAGAACCTGAGCAAGGAGGTGCAGGACATGGCCATGCAGCTCGTCGCCGATGCGCAGAGCTACCAGCAGCAGCACCACCAGCAGGGCAGCAGCAGCAGCAGCAGCGGTGGCAGTGGCAATGCCGCCAATGGAAGCACCGAGACGCAGGGCGGACAGACAGAAGCGCGGCCCTCGACCACGTCTACGGCCACGGCCACGAGTATCAGCTCGGCAGCAGAGGCCGCTGCTTCGGCCATTCTCAACTCGGCTGCTGCCGCCCAGCAGCAGCAGCAGCAGCAGCAGTCACAGACTTCTCAGCCAACTCAGCCATCTCAGCCATCTCAGCCATCTCAGCCGTCTCAGCCGTCTCAGCCATCTCAGCCGTCTAAGCCATCTCAGCAGCCTCAGCAGCCGCAGCAGCAGCAGCAACAACAACAGAAGCCCCCTGCGCCTCCCAAACCAGACCCCGCCGCAGAAGCAAAAGAGACGACTGTCACGGTCAAGCAGGAGCCCAAGCAGGAGCCTCTGAGCCTCGTCAGCCCGACGTGAACGGCCGCATCCCCGTCCGTGTAACTATACTCCTCTGTACAAGACCGTAGTGGACAAACACCCCTGTATTCGATATCTGGCCTCTATACTAGTAGTAGTAACAGCAGCAGCAGCAGCAAGAAGAATAGATGAGCGATCCTGCGCTGACTAACAGGGATCGCCTCTTTCGTCTTTTTATTTTTCCTTCTCCACACGAAGAAGATCAGACTAAAAATATGAAAGCCTCTGCGCTGCTTCCCCGCCCATCGGTGTCGAGAGAGAGAGAGCACTAACGGTGGGCCTGACCCTGGCAGACCCCGCCTCCCCTCGCTCGTGAAACAATTGAAGAATGCTCTTATCTTGTCAGCTGCTCCCTATCCACATCCGCCTCCTTGCCCATCTCCCTTGTGCACACTACACTACCTAGCCCTTGCCCACGATGCCATCTGTCGAAGGGTGGCTGCGCACGTCGCGGTACCTCAAGAGCCGTCGACCCAGTCCCCGTGTCCTGCTCCTCTCCATCTCGAACCCCCCTCACAACCTGTGTGTTTTTCCATTGTTTACTTGCGCACACGCAGGCTGCCGTGACTGACTCTCTCCTTCTCTCGTCGCACATACTCCAGGCTGAACGGCGATGTGCTCTACGAGCTGTCCAAGGTGCTCAAGATGCTCAGTGCCCAGGAGACGGGCGTCGTCATCCTGACGTCGAACATCGACGACCTCTTCATCTCCCACTACGACGTATCCGAGATTGTCGACCTCGCCTCGCTCGTCCCCGAGGGCTCCCGCATCCCGCCCTCGGTCATCCGCGGCGCCCTCTACGTCGAGAGCTGGCTGCACACCTTTGGCCTCCGGCCGTGGATCCGGCGGAGCACCGTCGCGGGCCTCGCGAACCTCAACTGCTACCACGAGGTGCTGCAGCTGCTGCGCAGCATCCCCCAGGTGACGATTGCTGCCATTGTGAGTGCGGTCCTCAGTCCTTCAGCGCAGAAGAAGAGGAGGACCTGACTTTCTTCCTACAGAACGGCCGCGCGTTTGGCGGCGGCTGCGAGCTGGCCCTCGCGTGCGACTTCCGCTTCATGGTCGACACGCCCGCCGAGGGCATCCCCGGCGAGGCGCGCGGCAGCGGCCTGGGCCAGCCCGAGATCACGCTCGGCCTCATCCCCGGCGGCGGCGGCACGCAGATGCTGGCGCGCATGCTGGGCCCTGCCAAGGCGCTCGAGATCTGCCTCGAAAAGACGCTGCTGACGGCCGAGGAGGCGCGCGATCTTGGCCTCGTCAATGCCCTCTACAGCCGCAAGGAGCTGATGCCAAAGACGTTTGAGTTTGCGGAACGCATGGCGCGGCGTGCACCCGCCGCCGTGGCCGCCATCAAGGACAGCGTCTACGAGGGCGCCTCGCGGCCCATCATGCAGGGCATGCGGCGCGAGAACGGCAACTTTGGCTCCTGGTGCGTTCTTCTCTTCTCTCTGTCTCAGCAAGCGCGGCCTGACCGAAGCTCACTCTCACTTTCCTCGTCTATTAGTGCAATGGAGCCAGAGGCGCTCCTCGCCATGAAAAAGTACCTCGAGCAGCAGGACGACATCCTGGGCGACGACACGCTGCAAAAGTTCCAGCCGCTGCAGGACGGCACGTTCTCAGAGTTCCGCCCCAACTCGGCCTATCTCGAAAGGCAGTGGAGCCGTGTGACACCGCGAACGCCGCGCCAGCCCGTCGAGGAGCTCGTGCAGATCCGGGAGACGGCCCGGGCGAGGATCAAGGAGAGGGCAAAGGAGCGGGCCAAGGCAGCAAAGGCCAAGTAGCCTTGTACTGTACTGTACTGAGCACCTGTTTGTGGCACGGCTGTAGCGCAGATGTAGCAGGGATGTAGCACGGCTCTTTCATGACAATAGCACGGCTTTATCAAGAACAGCAACACGGTTCTATCAGAGTGACATGGCTCTTTTGTGGCGTTTATCTAGCTCTTTATCACGATAATGGCACGGTGCGGCGATAGCACGGCTCAATACAGTGACATGGCTCCATTATGACACTATCATGGCTCTCTTGTGACACAGTTCGTCTGGCTCTTTGTGGCAGCATTATGGCTTGTCCTTGACGCGGCTCTTTCGTGGCGCTAGCACGGCTCTGATACGGCGTGGACATGGCTCTAGTGAGCAAACACGGCTCAAGAAAGGTAGCACGGCTCAGGAGAGGCAACACGGCTCGAGAAGAAACTGGCTCAAGAGAGGTAGCACGGCTCGACAGGGAACACGGCTCAAGAAAGGTAAAACAGCTCGAGAGGTAACACGGCTCAATCTCGGAATCGACGGCTGGCTGTAGCAGGAGTCCCCTCCCATTTTGTTTATTTGGAGAAATGATGAATCATACCGGTACATGCGTGGAAGAAAGAAAGAGGGAGGAGAGCGCAGGTGGGTGGTCGTGACAGGAGAGCGTCTAGGCTGCCTAGTTCATGCGGCGGACGATGCGGTTAATGTCAAACTCTCGGTCACCGGTGTCACCGCCCTCGACGAAGTGGGTGAACTTGCGGTCGGCAAAGCCGCCGTTGGGGTTCGACAGCTTGAACGTCCACAGGAACTGGTTGGCCTCCTTGAAGTGGGGGCCGGCGGTGTAGATCTCGTGGACGAGGTCCTCGACGGAGATGATGCCGTACTTGCCCAGGTTCTCCTCGACGATGGCGTTGTCGCTGAGGGGGAGTCGCTGCCGGTTGACCTTTGCGTAACCTCGCTTGTAGATGAGCTCGCGCACCGTCTTGAGGTTGGGCTCGCCGTAGGTGACGTATGGCTCGACGAGCTGGAGCATCTGCTGCGTCGCCCTAGTCAGCTTGACAAAGACACCGTTGTTGATCTGGAGCAGGCGGAGCAGCTGCAGGATCTTGCGCGGCTTGGGGGCAATGTTGGAGATACCGCGGAGACGGACGACGAAGGCGACCTTGGGCTGCGCAGGCACGTAGAAGTCGCCCTTGGACTTTGCCAGCCGGCGCAGACGGATCTGCTCGCGCTCAACCGACTTGTACTCCTTGGAGTACTGCTCGGCACGCTTGAAGATGACCTGGCGCTTGGCCTTCTTGGCCTGTAGGTGGGCGAGCAGGAGTCAGCATCCATCACCACCCGTGTATGCACGCATATAGTCCCGTCGTCTCCTCCCATCCCATCTCATCTCATCCCATCTCATTCTACGCCATCGCCAGGACGCATCCGGGCAGTCGAGGCCTCACAACCGCGACGAAGCGTCAGACCCGAAAGATGGTTAACGTTTTGACAGCATCGCTCGGAAGCTAGCCAGGTTGTCATGATGTGTGTTTTGCATCTTGCGCTTCGCCTCTCTCTCTCTCTCCTATTCCTCGGCCACCATCCATTCCCACTTTTCCCTCCCCTTCCCCTCAGGCGACGATGGGTAACAAGCTGCCCGTCGATGCTCACCTTGCGGAGCTCACCAGCCTTAGCGAGCTTCTCCTCGCGGGCCTTGGCGTCCGACTTCCTCTTCTTGAGGAGCGTCTCGGGGACGAGGACGTCGTGGGCCGAAGGGACGGTGCTGTTTTCGGTCATGTCGGCGTCAGTCCAACAGCACCCCTTGAAACAGAGCACGCAGACACAGCAGCAACTCACGTCTTGGTCTGGGTAGGCATGGCGATCGGCGGTGTCGTTGATGAGGAGTGGCTCAATCGAACCAAATCTCCAAAAGTTCGCCTTCGCTGCGGCCAGCCGAGGGGCGCGCGCTGCACGTGGCTGGATGAAGAAATTCTGTCCCACGTGGCTTTAAGCTACTATTGCGTTTGCCGTGCCGCTTATTCCATCACAGCGAACCCCCTTCCTGAGGGGATGGGGAAAGGGATCTCGCTGGCAGTGGTGATCTTGCACGCCCAGGGCTGAGAGACATCAGGCGCATGAACAGAACATGAAATGGATAGTGAAATTGCTCAAGCAGCACGACATGGGCCACGAGAGTGAGGGGCGCAGAGTGGTGGGCGCGAGCGGCCAGGCGCGCGGGCGATCCAGCGGGCTGAAGGGCGGTAGGGCGGTGGGCGACACGTGGAAGAAAATAAGCGCCAGCTGGAATGCCCTCGGGGTGACGTGGAGTCGGATCTTCTTGCTAAATAGAAAAAGGTCGAAGCTTTCGCCCTCTCTCTCTCCTTTCCCCAATCGACCACTGTCTCACCACTTCTCTCTCTCTCTTTCTTTTCTTCAAAGAGCAGACAACAGACATGGCCTACCCTAGCCGCGGCGCCTCCCTGGCGCAACGCAGACGGGCACAGCGGGCACACAAGACACCGCTGGCTTCGCGCGTCTCCGTCCTCAGCATCCTCCTCGCCCTCGTCGCCATCTTTGCCTTTGGTGCCGTCTTTCCCTCGTCCTCGTCCTCCCACCCCGCTGGCGGCGTCATGGCCGCCGACGAGAAGCGGAGCGACTACGGGTCTGTCATTGGTATCGACTTGGGCACCACGTACTCGTGTGTCGGCATTCAGCGGCAGGGCCGCGTTGAGATCATCACAAACGACCAGGGTAACCGTATCACGCCGTCCTACGTCGCCTTCGTCGAGGACGAGCGACTGATTGGAGACGCCGCCAAGAACCAGGCCGCACAGAACCCCGAGAACACAGTGTGAGTGGTGGTGATTTCTGCATCGCATGATGAGACCATGATGAGGCTGACTTCTTTATACAAACAGCTTCGATGCTAAGCGGCTCATCGGCCGCAGCTGGAACGACGCTGATGTGAAGAAGGACGCGCGGCACTTCCCCTTCAAGATTGTCGAGAAGGCGGGCAAGCCGGCCATCCAGGTCGATGTGCGTGGCACCAAGCGTGTCTTTACTCCCGAGGAGATCTCGGCCATGGTGCTGCAGAAGATGAAGGAGACGGCCGAGGCCTACCTGGGCCACAAGGTCACCCACGCCGTCGTCACCGTGCCCGCGTACTTCAACGACGCACAGCGCCAGGCGACCAAGGATGCCGGTGTCATTGCTGGCCTGACGGTGCTGCGCATCGTCAACGAGCCCACGGCCGCCGCCATTGCCTACGGCCTCGACAAGAAGGGCGACTCGCAGATCATCGTCTACGACCTCGGTGGTGGTACGTTCGACGTCTCGCTCCTCTCCATCGACGACGGCGTCTTTGAGGTCCTGGCCACTGCCGGTGACACGCACCTCGGTGGTGAGGACTTTGACAACCGCGTCTCCGAGTACATCCTCAAGCAGTTCAAGAAGAAGGAGAGCCTCGATGCGAGCGGCAACAAGCGCTCTGTGGGCAAGCTCAAGCGCGAGGTTGAGCGGGCGAAGCGGACGCTGTCGAGCCAGATGAGCACCAAGATTGAGATCGAGAGCTTCTTCGAGGGCAAGGACCTGTCCGAGACGCTCACCCGTGCCAAGTTTGAGGAGCTCAACGCCGACCTGTTCCGCAAGACGATGAAGCCCGTCGAGCAGGTGCTCAAGGATGCCGGCGTCAAGAAGGAGGACATCGACGACGTCGTCCTCGTCGGTGGCTCCACGCGCATTCCCAAGGTCCAGCAGCTCCTCAAGGACTTCTTTGACGGCAAGGAGCCCTCCAAGGGCATCAACCCCGACGAGGCCGTCGCCTGGGGTGCTGCCGTCCAGGGCGGTGTCCTTGCTGGCGAGGAGGGCGCTGCCGGTATCCTTCTCATCGACGTCAACCCGCTCACGCTCGGTATCGAGACGACGGGCGGCGTCATGACGAAGCTGATCCCCCGCAACACCGTCATTCCCACCAAGAAGTCGCAGATCTTCTCCACGGCAGCCGACAACCAGAATACGGTGCTGATCCAGGTGTACGAGGGCGAGCGTGCGCTCACGTCGCAGAACCACCAGCTGGGCAAGTTTGAGCTCACCGGCATCCCGCCTGCGCCACGTGGCGTGCCCCAGATCGAGGTCACCTTTGAGCTCGACGCCAACGGCATCATGAAGGTCTCGGCTGCCGACAAGGGCACCGGCAAGTCCGAGTCGGTCACCATCAACAACGACAAGGGCCGCCTGTCGGAGGAGGACATTGAGCGCATGGTCAAGGAGGCCGAGGAGTTTGCCGAGCACGACGAGGAGGTGCGCAAGCGCGTCGAGGCCCTCAACAGCCTCCAGAACTTCATTGCCTCGACGAGGCAGACGGTCAACGACAAGGAGGGCCTCGGCGGCAAGCTCGACGCCGACGACAAGAAGCAGATCCAGGAGGCCCTCAAGGAGAGCGAGCAGTGGCTCGAGGAGAACAGTGCCAACGCAGAGGCGGCCGACATTGAGGAGCAGCTCTCGGAGCTCCAGGCGCAGATTGCACCCATCACTGCCAAGGTCTACGGCGACGGTGCCGGTGCCGGTGCCGGTGCGGGCGGCGCAGGTGCTGCCGACGACGACGACGACCTCAAGTGGGGCGGGGGCCACGACGAGCTGTAGTAGACTTGCTCCTTCATCTCATCTCTTCCCTCTCCCACTCTGTCTCTCTTTCCTCTCTCCATACACACACAAAAAGACTTGAATAAATCGTGCGCTCTCTGTATCGCTGTGTCTCGCTGTGTGACTTGCCGCGCGGGAGATGACTTTCCTCGTCTCACTGGCGGAGAATGTTGTTGCGTTTGCCCGTTCTCCCGTGCGCGCCGCACTGAGTGAGACCCACTTGCCTTTCTCCCGTTCGACGCTGCTTTCTTCACCCTGGAGCAGACAGGCAGGCAGGCTGAAGTGTACTCCTATCTACTACGTACGCACTCGGCTCGAGTAGACTGTCGACGCTTGACTGTCGACGCTTGACGCTTGCAGGCGCGGAGGAGGCAGCCATTGCAATATTAATTCCTCGCATCTGGGCTCGCTAGCACGTACTACTGCACAACAGTAGTGAATGAGTACGTCTAGCCTGGCTTGCATGCCGCACCTGCCTCTGCGTGCACGGGTGCGTCGCGGCAGGCGGCCCCGCTGGCCTCCGTCCTCCCGCGCGGCCCAGCAGTATCCATCACGGCGACCATCCATCCCCATCGCGCCCTTTCCTCTCCCCCTTCCCCTCATTCAACAACAAGCAACGAGACCAAAACGATGATACCCTTGCCTTCTTTTTCTTTTCCCCCTCCTCCCCAATTCCCTATCAGACGTGAAGTGACGACGCACACCAGTCGCGACTCGCTGCCGCCGCCGTTCTACCCAACGCCGTCGTCGTTTAAACCGCTGGATCGCACATCACTGCCAGCAGCGTCAATACTGCCGTCGCCATTGCCAACATGGCGCAAAATGCATTCCAGCCCAGCCACCGGCGGGCCAAAATTCACAAAAGAAGAGCAACAGCAGCAGCAGCAGCAGCAGCAATTACCGTGCGGGCATGCGAAGGGCATCGAGTCAGCTGCAGATGCAGACGCGGACGCAGATCTGGACCTGCCTGATGCCGAGACGGTCGTGAGGGAGGCCCTGGCGGAGAGGAGCCGGCGCGCGGCCGACGCGCAGAGGCGCATCGAGCGGCGTGCGGCCATTTCTTGTCGGATCAGATCGGCAAGGCGAGAGAGCGAGTCGTTGTCAAGGGCAAAGGTACCAGGAGCACAAGCACAAGCAGGAGCAGGAGCAGGAGCAGGAGCAGAAGAGCCGGGACCTCCAGCGTCAGCACCAGGAAGGATGCAGTCGTGGATCAGTCTGATCGAGGACGACGACGACGATGACGACAGTAAAATTAGCGACGTTCGACTGCACGAAAGGCGAGAGAGCGTCGTAGCCGTCTACGTCCCCGTCACTGACGCCGAGGACAGCAGCAACCTCGTGGCCCTGTCGCAGGCTCGCTTGGCTTCACTGTGGGACGAATGCGCCGCACAGCTCGGCTGGACGAAGCCTGCCGCCGACGAGCACCGATATATACCCGTGCGTGCGAGCTGGCACGTCGGCTGGCGACACGCCTCGCAGCGCGAGCTCGCGAGCTGGGCCGACGCTGACACGCGCGTGCTCGTCAAGGAGCAGCGGCGCAGGCTCTCGCTAAATCTCGGTGTCAGTGGCGATGGCAAGCAGAAGCGAGCGCAGACCGTGGACGGTGTTATTCTCGAAAGCAAAATGAACAACCAGCAGCAGCCGCCAGCGAAGACTATTGATTGCGTCGCTCGAGCACATTCGCACGATATCGAAAGTCCCGCTAATGAGAAGGACATGGATGCCCATCGCAGCGACGTCGACGGTGGAAAATCAGTTGATGCTGAGATCATTGACTTGTATAAAAACAAAGTGGATGGAGCAACGACGACGCGGTGCGAGCAGACGATAGTACTTGCAAACAACAACGAGCAGCAGCAGTGCTTGGAGCATGGGGCCGCGCAGAACAACAGTCGCAAGCGGAAGAGGAGGAGGAGCGACGACGGCGAGCAGTACTTCGGCGGGTACGGGCAGCTGGAGGAGCGCCTCGTGCCCCTCACTCGACGCCTGGAGGCTCTGGGGTTGGAAAACAAGGAGCTTAGAGAGATGCTCGCCGCTCAGGCCGAGGACCAAGAAAAGCTGCGAAAGCAGACATCGGAAGCGACAGCAGCTGCAGTCGTCGCAGTGGCCGCTCTACAGGAGCAACGTGAGCAGACAAGACCGTACAAGCAGCCCATGGCCAGGGGCATCCTCTTCGACTTTATGGAGCGACACCAGTCCCTCACTGTAGCAGCAGCAGCAGCAGCAGCCAAGGCGGATGAGCCAGATACGAAGAAAAAAGACAGGGAAGCGAAGGTCAGGGACAAGCGCAAGGACAAGGACGGGAGCACGGCCACGACTATGATCCTTGTCGGTGGGCAGCTGCGGCCGTCGTGCTACTTTTCCGCCCAGATCCCAACTGACCGTCTCTTCACCCTCCTCGAGGGAGGACTCGACCTCTTCGAGCGTGCGGAAAATGAGGCGGCCCGGGAACGTAGAGCATACATGTTCAATGCATACAAGGACGTGCTCGTCTCCCGGCTCGGCGACCTCGACGAGGTGCGGAGGAATGCACACCGTCAAAGGGCCTGGGCGGCCTTCGAGGAGCGCAAGAAGTGGGTGGAGATGCATGTGCACGAGGCGCCGCCACCAAACATGCTGTCTCAGGAGGCTTCGGCATGCATGGATGCCTTTCTCGGCATGACACTCGATCTCACCGCGGAGGACTGCAGCCGGCTTGCCGCTGAATTCCGCGTGGATGAAGGCGCAGTAACTGCCTACGCACGGGACAGGATTCACGCAGCTAGGGCCCGTCTCAGCGACATCCGGGCTGCGTGGGAGGAGCAAGCATCGGCGTACGTGCGCCAGAAGCACGCAGGAAATACGGAAAACAGCGGGTGAAAGTGTATAAAGAAGGCAATTAGGATATCACCTTCTCCCGGATATCATCTTCTCTCTGTGTTTGTGACTATGACTATGTGTTTCTCTTTGTGTAACAGTACAGATTGTAAAGAAGTCCACTCGATGGCGCAAAATGGCTACAGCAGCTTGAGATGCTTGGTGACCTGGTCGATGATCTTGACGGGTCCTGGGCCGATGCCGAGCACGGTGCGACTGCCCGCTGCAATCTGCGTGCGGCCGCTGGTTTTCAGAGAGAGAGTCAGCATTTCTTACTCAGAAACAAGGCAGAGGGCAGGACAGACACGCACGCATCGCGGATGCTGCGCGCGCACAGGTTGAGCTCCTTTGCGCGGCGCTCCAGCGCCAGCATCTCGTCCTCGGTGGAGCACTTGAGCGCGACCTTGGCCTGGCCCGAGCGCTCCCACTGGTGCAGCACCTTGGGGTTGGCCTGGGCCAGGGCCTTGTAGCAGGCCAGCGTCGCATGGCTGCACTGCGCTGCAATCTTGCCCTTGTCCATCTTGAGGTCTGTCCGCACGACGAGGACGAGCTTGCACTCCTCGAGCAAGCCTGCCCGCAGCGCATTCATCCTTGCCAGCGCCTCGTCTGTCAGGTCTGTGTCCGTGTCCCCGTCCTCCGACTCCGAGTCCTCGCCTTCGGCGGCGGCCAGGCGGGTGCGCGCGTGCGCGTTGTAGCCAAGCAGGTTGCGGCCCACGCCAAGGTAGTAGCCAATGACGAGCGACGAGATGCAGAGGAGGCCGTATGTCGTCGCCGCTTCTGCCATCATCCGCCGCCTGTCAGCCTGCCTGGTCCCATGATGGATGGGATGCCCCGTCACTGCGTCACACACCAATGCTCGACGAGGTGCTCATTGCCCTCTGCCCTCTTCACTGCGCAATGCTCACGACGGAGGATTCCGAAAGCCACCACCCTCAACCCTCGTGGTGCGTCGGTCCGAACTTCTCTTCGTTGTCGACCGGGGCAAATGAAATTTGACCAACTCTAGCAAGCCCCTCTTGAGGGGTCACGTGATGTACACGTTGTCATCCGCGTTGAACGACGGACGAGATACAGGCGTCGTCTTTAGGTGACGTTACCTGGGCCCTGATGGACAAAGAGAAGGAGCTTTTGGAGAAATGGGGGCCCTACTTATACGTCCAGCTGCCTGAGAAGAGAGTAGCAGGACAACAAAGCACTGCAGAGCGGTGAGTAGCAGGACAACAAAGGCGGCGCGGAGCGGTCCAAATTTAGCAAGCCACCGAGACTTCTAGCCCTGCGCCTGGTCGGGGCCTGTCGGCCGTCGAGGAACGAAACACGTGGCATTTTGGCCCTAGATGGGCCGATTACAACCATTTTCGAATTGTCGAATTCCAAAATGGCGTCCGGTACCGTCCTGGTCACAGTGATTATATAAAGGCGAGACCCTTGGGCCTATCTCACACCTTCTGACTCCCCCAATCACCTCATCTTACCCACTTCACTTGCGCACCGCTACCCATCCAGCCGTCGCCAGTGATTCTCCCAGACATTCTTACGCACTTCACCACATCCTTCCATCAAAGGTGAGTTGTGCTTTTCTGGCTTGCCACCGGGGACCAGAGTGGGTGGATGCGGGGCCTTAGGCCCGCGTGGCGGTGGAGCATGCGCGGCGCGCATGCATTATCTCCTGCCAGCACATCCATCCACCCCTCTCCTTTCCCCATCACCCATCTATTCATCCATCC
Organism: Acaromyces ingoldii; assembly: GCF_003144295.1. Taxonomy (NCBI): domain Eukaryota; kingdom Fungi; phylum Basidiomycota; class Exobasidiomycetes; order Exobasidiales; family Cryptobasidiaceae; genus Acaromyces; species Acaromyces ingoldii. The sequence goes on along the minus strand of NW_020290249.1, from coordinate 3,052,385 downwards.
ATCCACTCACACACAAGCTCTTACGCAGTCACAGTAGCCATGCAGATCTTCGTCAAGACCCTCACCGGCAAGACGATCACCCTTGAGGTTGAGTCTTCGGACACCATCGACAACGTCAAAGCCAAGATCCAAGACAAGGAGGGCATTCCCCCGGACCAGCAGAGGCTTATCTTCGCTGGTAAGCAGCTCGAGGACGGACGGACGCTCGCGGACTACAACATCCAGGTACGTGATCTTGCTTTCATCCTTAGTGGCGTTGCAGACTCATACTGACCGTCTGTCTACCTTGCCACGCCACAGAAAGAGTCGACGCTCCACCTCGTCCTGCGCCTGCGTGGTGGTATGCAGATCTTTGTCAAGACCCTTACTGGCAAGACGATCACCCTCGAGGTTGAGTCGTCGGACACCATTGACAACGTCAAGGCCAAGATTCAGGACAAGGAAGGCATCCCTCCGGACCAGCAGCGCTTGATCTTTGCCGGAAAGCAGCTTGAGGATGGCCGGACTCGTGAGTTTGCTCTTCTCTCATCGGATCTCTGAATTTCGTAAGTTGACTCTTGCATGATTACACAGTTGCCGACTACAACATCCAAAAGGAGTCTACCCTTCACCTGGTTCTTCGTCTGCGCGGTGGTATGCAAATCTTTGTCAAGACATTGACTGGCAAGACGATTACCCTCGAAGTTGAAAGCAGCGACACAATTGATAACGTCAAGGCAAAGATTCAAGACAAGGAAGGCATCCCTCCGGACCAGCAGCGACTCATCTTTGCCGGAAAGCAGCTTGAGGACGGCCGCACGCTCGCAGACTACAACATCCAGAAGGAGAGCACCCTTCACCTCGTTCTCCGACTCCGTGGTGGTATGCAGATCTTCGTCAAGACACTTACGGGCAAGACAATCACATTGGAAGTGGAGAGCAGCGACACGATTGACAATGTCAAGGCAAAGATCCAGGACAAAGAGGGCATTCCTCCGGACCAGCAGCGACTCATTTTCGCAGGAAAGCAGCTCGAGGACGGCAGGACACTGGCTGACTACAACATTCAGAAGGAGTCGACGCTCCACCTCGTGCTCCGGCTCCGCGGTGGTATGCAGATCTTTGTCAAGACGCTGACGGGCAAGACCATCACGCTTGAAGTGGAGAGCAGCGACACCATCGACAATGTCAAGGCCAAGATTCAGGACAAGGAGGGCATCCCCCCGGACCAGCAGAGGCTGATCTTTGCCGGCAAGCAGCTCGAAGACGGCAGGACGCTGGCCGACTACAACATCCAGAAGGAGTCGACCCTGCACCTTGTCCTCCGTCTCCGTGGTGGCCAGTAGACTGCCTGCGACAACCTATCGTTACCCCCCTTTGTGTCCCACCTGCTGTTTAGTTACCAGTGATTAGCCAATCAATGCTGTCATCATCTTACCAGTCGTTTAAGCTTACGTTGTCTGAGAATGATCCGCGGCAGTGTCGAAATATCAGCTGGCGTGAACATTTAGACGCTGCTTGCTCCACCGGGCCGCGCGACTCTAAATTTTGCCTCTTTCTTCCTTGCACGCGACGTCTTGACTGCCGCTCCACGAACAGGACACCACGAGATGGAGGCAGGTACGGCGCCGGAAGCCAGGGAGCCTCCTACCCCTGTCGCAGCCGCCGTGCGGACAAAGAAGCGCAGGGGAGCAGTAGCGAGGCGCGGCGAACGCGCGCCGCTGAAGACGAGCGAAAAGATCTGGGTCGCCTCGACGCTGTCGCTCATTCTCTTTCTCGTCGTCTCGCCCCAGCCATTTCTCTTTGCGCCCTACTTTTTCCACCGGCTCGCCTACGAGACGCGGGCCGAGGCGGCGTGGCACCTTGCCAAGTACCTCGTCCCCTTCAATGTCTGTGCTGGGCTGCTGCTGCTCAACTATGCGCTGTGCGTGCGCATGGATCCGGGCAGCGTCCCTGCCGGCTGGCAGCCCCCGGCGCTCGAGGAGGACGAGAAGAAGGAGGCGGCAGAAGGAGTGAAGGAGCGGCCGGCAAAGAGTGGGAACAAGCGGAGATACTGCGGCAAGTGCAAGGCATACAAGCCGCCGCGGGCACACCACTGCAAGACGTGCCGGCGGTGCGTGCTGCGAATGGACCACCACTGCCCCTGGGTGGCCAACTGCGTGGGCCAGCGCAACTATGCCTCCTTTATCCGCTTTCTCTTTCTCGTCGACGTCTGCTGCGCCATGCACCTCGCCGGCCTCTCGCTCCTCGTTCTCGACCACTGGTGGGTGCGCCTCGGCGGGCAGTGGCGCCCGCCGAGCAGCAACGGCGCCATGGTGCTCCTCGTGCTCAACTATGCCGCGTGCGTGCCCACGCTCTGCCTCGTCGGCGTCTTTAGCATCTACCACTTCTACTGCCTCGCCACCAACAGCACCACCATCGAGGGCTGGGAGAAGGACAAGGTCGGGGGCCTGCTCCGACGCGGCCGCCTCCGTGCCGACACGCGCGGCGCCGATTTCCCCTTCGACCTCGGCTCGGCGCTCTCCAATGCCGCCAGCGTCCTGGGCTGGAGCCCGCTGGGGTGGTGCTGGCCGGGCGCGACGCGGGGCGATGGCCTCGTCTGGCGCGTCGGCAGCCATGCCGAGTGGGACGATCAGTACCGCTGGCCGCCGGCGGACCCTTCGGCGGCTGCGGCAGCGGCCAGCAGGAAGGCAGCGGCCGTGACGCCAGAGATGCTCAAGAGCCGCTCCCCCTTCACCTATGGCGGCGATGGCTTCAACCCTGCCCTCACGCCGTCCAACTCCGAGACGCTGCGGCAGAGAAAGGCAGCGCATACAATCGACGCGACGGCAGAGACGACGACAGCAACGACGATGACGACGACGAAGCAGTCGACAACACCGTACGAGACGGGCGTGAGCAGTGTGTCGCCGTGGCATCCCGATTTCCACCGTGAGATCGAGTCGGGCGAGTCGGAGAGCGAGAGCGAGAGCGAAGACGGGCAACAGGGCAGCAGGGTCCGAGTCAGGAGGGGCAGCGAAGGCTACGAGGTCAAGCCCAGGCAATGGGCCATCGACGAGACGCTCGACGACCCCGACGCCGGCGGCTCTGAGGAGGAGCGGGCAGCTTCGGAGGAGGAGGACGGCAACGACAACGACGACGAGTACGGGGAAGAGAGAGATGAGTGGACGAGGGGATACGAGGAGATGGACCGGGAGCAGGCCTGGCTGGCCAGGCAGGAAGAGGAGGAACGGCTCCGCCAGCTGCTCGAGCGCGAGATGCGCGCCCGAGGCGCCACCTACATCCAGTACGACCCCATGATGGACCACGACGACGGGCTTGCCGTCGTCGACGGCGGCCAGCCGCTGCTGCCGTCGCAAGTCATGCAAAGGAGAGCCAGGTGGCAGGAGAAGCAGGGCGGGCCGCCGTCGCCGTCATCATCATCACCACCAGCATAGATAGAGCAGCCTCATTCCAGATAATGTCATCTACTTTGATCAACTCGGTGTCTCTAGCATGTTTGACTATACACTCCAACCATACACTCATAAGGACAGCTCTCAGCTCACTGCATACGGCCGCAATCAAGCAAGAATATGCAGCTGCGATTCTAAAATTGGCAAGCGATCGCCGTGCGCCCGCCAGCCGGCCGAGCAGACCCTGCTGCCGCCTCCGACGTCCACTTACAGTACCACTTGGGCCCTTGGCTGCCTCCGGAGGGAAAAAAAAGAATTCAAAAGAGGGGAAAAAGGAAATGGAAACAAGAGGCTGGGCAAAAACTTTGGCTCATCCTCTGCCGCCAGCCTAAAGGGCAATCAAGAAAACCCTTAAAGCGCGAAATATGGGAAGAGGCAGGACAGGCAGGGCGGCAGGCGGCAGATGTAGAGGGGACATGTGGAAAACGCGCCTCGCTGATGCAGCAGCTCCTCTTTCACTGCCACAGTGCCAAATGAAGAAAGTTTTAAGTCTGTGCAATTTCGAAATTGCCTTTAGCCTTATCCCTCCCCCCTATGTTTCTTGTATTGCTCGCCTCTGCTAAGAAAACCTGCCGCGCAATTCCAGGGGTGGTTGTTATGTGTGTCCTCTAATTATTGGCGATGTTTTGCAGTCGCTCGCTCCTAAGATACGTTTGGTGTGTTTCTTTCTCGCCATCGACCCACTATTGTGCGTCGACCTCTCTTCACCACTACGACTCTCCCTAGGCTCGCTATCTCTCATTCCCTCTCTCGCGCGCTCTTCTCCCTTCCCTCTCCCTCTTCGCCTCCTCCCAACCTCGTCTCTCACTGAATTTTGCCGGCCAGCGCGCTCCGGCTCTCTCACGACGCACGGCACGACCGTGTTGACGACTGCAGGAGGTCGATTGACGGTCGTCTGAGGGCTACTCTTATCTTTCTTTGTGAGTCGAATCGGTCCCGGTGAGGGCGGTCGTAAAGTTCGAGAAAGCTCATTGGAGCTCGGTCCCACCAGACGAATCGGAGCAGTCCCGTAGAGCTTCTCTTGGCAGCGGCGTCCTCATTTAACGACGACGACGACGACGAGGGCGACGACGTCGAGATAAAAGCAAAAGCCGCAGCTTGGTCAAGGCGACGACTGGTTGCCCCACTATGGCCTCACCCGGCGGCTACGGAGGCCACGGGCCTCCACCTTCAGGCGGCCACGGCGGCGGTGCCGTGCCCCCGACAAACCCCTTTGCCGGCTTCCACGACGAGGCGGCGAGCGAGTCGAGCTACCGGAGGGACACGTTTGCATCAGAGGGGAGCGCCGCCGACCTTATCCCTGGTCACGGCTACAACGACGGCGACTCGTTTGAAGGTGGCTACAACAAGGAAGCATACGCATACAGCCAGGAATCCGGCGGCCCTGGTGGCCGGGGAGGGCCACCGCCGATGATGGCCGGCAGCCAGATGAGCAGCCACGGTGGGGGCAGCGGCAACGGCGGCATGGGCGCGGGTGGCTACGGTGCTGCCAGCTATGCGCCCTCGGGCATCTCCAGCCCCTATACCGACTACCCGGGCCAGGGCTACCGGCAGCGAGAACCGTACCCGGCCTGGACGGCTGAGCACCAGATCCCGCTGGCAAAGGAGGAGATCGAGGACATCTTCATCGACCTCGCCAACAAGTTTGGCTTCCAGCGCGACAGCATGCGCAACATGTACGACCACCTCATGATCCTCCTCGACTCGCGCTCCTCGCGCATGTCGCCCACCCAGGCCCTCCTCACGCTCCACGCCGACTACATTGGCGGCGAGCATGCCAATTACCGCAAGTGGTACTTTGCTGCCCAGCTCGACCTCGACGACGCCATTGGCAAGGCCCAGAACCCGGGCCTCGCGCGGGCCGCCAGTCTTGGTGGCAAAAAGACGGGCGCCGCAGCGGCGGCGGCCGCCAAGCTCAACGCCAGCGCAAAGTCGCTCGAGTCGGCCGCCACACGGTGGCGCGAGGCCATGAACCGGATGAGCGACTACGACCGGCTGCGCCAGATTGCCCTCTACCTCCTCTGCTGGGGCGAGGGCGGCCAGGTGCGCTTCGTGCCCGAGTGCCTCTGCTTCATCTTCAAGTGCGCAGACGACTACTACCGCTCGCCCGAGTGCCAGAACCGCATGGAGCCCGTGCCCGAGGGCTTGTATCTGCGTGCCGTCGTCAAGCCCCTCTACCGGTTCTTGCGCGACCAGGTCTTTGAGGTTGTCGACGGCAAGTTTGTCAAGAAGGAAAAGGACCACGACAAGATCATCGGCTACGACGACGTCAACCAGCTCTTCTGGTACCCTGAGGGCATTGGCAGAATCGTGCTCAACGACAAGACGAGGCTCGTCGATGTGCCGGCCAACCAGCGCTTCATGAAGTTTGACAAGATCGACTGGAACCGTGTCTTCTTCAAGACGTACAAGGAGAAGCGCAGGTGAGTGTCTCTAATAGTTGCACGGTTGTTTTCTGGATGCTGATCCCACTGTCGCCGACCACAGCTTCGCCCACGTCCTCGTCAACTTCAACCGCATCTGGATCCTGCACATCTCCGTCTTCTGGTACTACACCGCATTCAACGCACCCATGATCTACGAGCAGACCAAGAACCCCTCGACGGCACAGCTCCTGTCGGCCTCTGCGCTCGGCGGTGCCGTTTCGACGGTTCTCATGATTCTCGCCACCATTGCCGAGTTCTCCTACATCCCCACGACATGGAACAACACGAGCCACCTGATGCGGCGCATGATCTTCCTCCTCATCTGCCTCGGTGTCACCGTCGCACCCGCCGTCTACATCCACGGCTTCAACAAGGAGGGCACCGTCGCAAATATTGTCTCATACTGCCACATTGGCGCCGCCGGCTGCATCACTGCTCTCTTCTCCCTCGTTCCCTCGGGCAGGATGTTTGGTGATCGCGTCGCAGGCAAGGCGCGCAAGTACCTCGCCAACCAGACTTTTACCGCCAGCTACGCACCCCTGCAGGCCAGCCACCGCTTCGTCAGCTGCCTGCTCTGGTGCCTCATCTTTGGCTGCAAGCTCACCGAAAGCTACTTCTTCCTCACCCTCTCCTTCCGTGACCCGCTGGCGGTCATGATCACGATGAAGGTGCAGGCGTGCAGCGACAAGTACTTTGGTGCGGGTCTTTGCGCCAACCAGCCCGCGTTTGCGCTGACGGCCATGACGATTATGGATCTCTGCCTCTTCTTTCTCGACACCTTCCTCTGGTACGTCATCTGGAACTCCGTCTTCAGCATTGCGTGGTCCTTCTCCATGGGCCTCTCAATCTGGACGCCCTGGTCCGATATCTTCCAGCGCCTGCCCAAGCGCATCTACGCCAAGCTTTTGGCCACGGCCGACATGGAGATCAAGTACAAGCCCAAGGTGCTCGTCTCCCAGGTCTGGAACGCCATCATCATCTCCATGTACCGCGAGCACCTCCTCTCCATCGACCACGTGCAGAAGCTCCTCTACCACCAGGTACCCTCGGGCGACGAGGGCAAGCGCACGCTCCGTGCGCCCATGTTCTTCATCAGCCAGACGGACAAGGGCGTCAAGTCCGAGTTCTTCCCCAAGGGTTCCGAGGCCGAGCGCCGCATCAGCTTCTTTGCCCAGTCGCTCACCACGACGCTGCCGGAGCCGCTGCCCATCGACGCGATGCCCACCTTCACCGTCCTGACGCCCCACTACAGCGAGAAGATTCTCCTTTCGCTCCGTGAGATTATCCGCGAAGAGGACCAGAACACGCGCGTGACGCTGCTCGAGTACCTCAAGCAGCTCCACCCCATTGAGTGGGACAACTTCGTCAAGGACACCAAGATTCTCGCCGAGGAGACGAGCGGCCTCGCCGGCTCGTCGCCCTTTGGCGCCGGCGATGGCAGCGACGAAAAGTCGGGGACGAAGGGAAGCAGCACAAAGACGGACGACCTGCCATTCTACTGCATTGGTTTCAAGTCGGCTGCGCCAGAGTACACGCTCCGGACGAGAATCTGGTCCTCGCTGCGTGCCCAGACGCTGTACCGCACCGTGTCGGGCTTCATGAACTACGCCAAGGCGATCAAGCTCCTCTACCGCGTCGAGAACCCCGAGGTGGTGCAGCTGTTTGGCGGCAACACGGAGAAGCTGGAGCGGGAGCTGGAGCGCATGAGCCGCCGCAAGTTCAAGTTTGTCATTTCCATGCAGCGCTACTCCAAGTTCAACAAGGAGGAGCACGAAAACACCGAGTTCCTGCTGCGCGCCTACCCAGACCTCCAGATTGCCTACCTTGACGAAGAGGCGCCCCGCAAGGATGGCGGCGAGTCTCGATGGTTCTCGGCCCTCGTCGACGGCCACTCGGAGATTCTGCCCAACGGCAAGCGGAGGCCCAAATTCCGCATCGAGCTGCCCGGCAACCCGATTCTGGGTGACGGCAAGTCCGACAACCAGAACCACGCCATCGTCTTCCACCGTGGCGAGTACGTGCAGCTGATCGACGCCAACCAGGACAACTACCTCGAAGAATGCCTCAAGATCCGCTCCGTCCTCGGCGAGTTCGAGTCCTTCAACGTCTCGAACCAGAACCCGTACGGCTCGGGCCACCGTGAGCACGCCAAGAGCCCCGTGGCCATTCTCGGTGCGCGCGAGTACATTTTCTCGGAGAACATTGGTATTCTTGGTGACGTTGCTGCCGGCAAGGAGCAGACATTCGGTACCCTCGCCGGTCGTGGTCTTGCCCAGATTGGCGGCAAGCTGCACTATGGTCACCCCGATTTCCTCAATGCTCTCTTCATGACGACGCGCGGTGGTGTCTCCAAGGCACAAAAGGGTCTCCATCTCAACGAGGACATCTACGCCGGTATGAACGCTTTCGGACGTGGTGGACGCATCAAGCACTGCGAGTACTACCAGTGTGGCAAGGGCCGTGACTTGGGCTTTGGCACGATTCTCAACTTCACCACGAAGCTCGGCAACGGTATGGGCGAGCAGATGCTCTCGCGAGAGTACTACTACCTCGGCACCCAGCTGCCCATCGATCGCTTCCTCACCTTCTACTACGGCCACCCGGGTTTCAACATCAACAACATCCTCGTCATCATGTCCGTCCAGATGTTCATGCTCGCCATGGTCTTCATCGGCACCCTCAACGCCGAGCTGAGCATCTGCGAGTCGACAAACTCCGAGTACCAGGTCGGCACTGGCGGCTGCTACTACCTCCAGCCCGTGTTTGAGTGGATCAAGCGGACGATTATCTCCATCTTCCTCGTCTTCATGATTGCTTTCCTGCCCCTCTTCCTCCAGGAGCTCTCGGAGCGCGGCGCGCTTTCGGCCATCGTCCGTCTGTCCAAGCACTTCTTGTCCCTCAGCCCCGTCTTTGAGGTCTTCTCGACGCAAATCTCGAGCCACTCGATCATCAGCAACATGACTTTTGGTGGTGCGCGCTACATTGCCACGGGACGAGGTTTTGCCACGACGAGGCAGAGCTTTGCGCTCCTCTACTCGCGTTTCGCCGGGCCGTCCATCTACTCGGGCATGCGCCTGCTCCTGCTGCTCCTCTACGTCACCCTCACGCTCTGGATCCCGCACCTGATCTACTTCTGGGTCTCGATCCTGGCCCTGTGCATTGCGCCCTTCCTCTTCAACCCGCACCAGTTCTCCATCAGCGACTTTATCATCGACTACCGCGAATTCCTCCGCTGGATGTCGCGCGGCAACAGTCGCAGCCATGCCAACTCGTGGATCGGCTACTGCCGTCTGAGCAGGACAAAGGTCACCGGTTACAAGAAGAAGCGCCTGGGCCACCCCAGCGAGAAGCTGGCCGGAGACGTTCCGAGGGCCAGCTGGCGTACGATCATCTTTGCAGAGTGCCTCGGGCCTTTCATCATGGCCGTCATCTTTGTCGTTGCCTACGCCTTCGTCAAGAGCTTCCACAACCGTGGTGACCCGCCGATGGGCGCCATTGCCAGGATCGCAATCATTGCCCTGGGTCCCATCGTCTGGAATGCCGCCGTGCTCCTGATCCTCTTCATGATCAGCATGTTCCTCGGGCCGGCCCTCAACAACTGCTGCGCCAAGTTCGGATCGGTCATGGCCGCCATTGCCCACATCCTCGCCGTCGTGGGCATCATTGTCGCCTTTGAGTTTCTCTGGTTCCTCGAGCTGTGGAACGCGTCGCACGCCGTTCTGGGCATCATCGCCGTTGTTGCGATTCAGCGCGCCATCTTCAAGATCTTGATCTCGCTCGTCCTCTCGCGTGAGCTCAAGCACGACGAGACCAACCGAGCTTGGTGGACGGGACGATGGTACGGCCGCGGTCTGGGTGGACACGCCTTCAGCCAGCCGGCACGAGAGTTTGTCGTCAAGATCATCGAGGCCTCGCTCTTCTCGGCCGACTTTGTCCAGGCCCACATTCTCCTCTTTGGCCTCTCGCTGCCGCTCCTGATTCCGTTCATGAACAAGATCCACTCGATGATGCTCTTCTGGCTCCGACCCTCGCGGCAGATCCACGCGCCCATCTACAGCCTGCGCGCGCGCAAGCAAAGGCGAAGCATCGTCATCCGCTACGGACTCTTGTTCGTTCTCGCATTCGCCATCTTTGTCTGCCTCATTGCCGTTCCGGCCATCCTCGGCTCGACGATCAACGTCGACTGCGAGTTCTGCAAGACGCTTTAATTCTCCACCAGGGCACTCTCTCTCGCACACACACAGTTGCTCGTCTGTCTCTCTTACGAACTTTTCTTTCTCTCGCCTCCCTGTATCTCTTTTTTGTCTCTTTGGAAAACAGACACACACACACACTCATACACAACACACACAAGACACTCTCTTCAGCACAATCACACCCTCCCAAAACAATAACCGTAGACCTCCCTCTCTTTTCTTCACGCCGCATTTTCTCCCTCTTCTCGCCTGTGTCTCTCTTTCCTAGTCTCTCAAGAATCGCGCCTCGAAACAATCCAATGGACTCTTTCTTCTCTATTGCCTGCCTCTTCTTGTCTTGTCTCGTCTCGTCTGATGATGGTATTGTCTCGCGATGAATGTGAAGAGTCGTCTACAGCTGGGTCGATGATAAACAAATAGTGTGATACACAGTCCTGAAATAAAAGAGAATATAGTGAAGCGTATACTGAGAGAAAACAGTGAGCCGTCTAAAATTTATGGAGCCATCTTTCCCTGCCCATGCCAGTCTCTTCCTCCTTCTACTGTCCCGGTCCGCTTTGAGCCAGGTTGGCGACGGACCGGTCGACGCCGAGGAGCGTCGCGAGGTCTCGCAGGCTCGTCTCGTGCTTCTGCCTCGCCGTCTCGCCCTGTCCGCGGCTGCGGAGGCCCGAAAAGGCCTCCATGGCCATCTCTTCCTTTTCCGCCTGCTTCTGCAGCACCCGATCCTCGACGCTCTCCTTGGAGATCATCTGGAAGACACGAATGTCGCGCTCTTGCCCGATGCGGTGCACGCGGTCGATGGCCTGCTGCTCGATGCTGCTCTGCCACCAGGGATCCATCATGATGACCGTCGAGGCGGCCGTCAGGTTCAGGCCGAGGCTGCCGCACCCCATCGAGATGAGCATCACCGACGGGTTCTGTCCAAAGACGTCATCGGCATCCTTTCGCTCCTTTTGCCGCTTCTTTCCCTTTTCGTTCTTCATGTTGGTCGTCGACGCCGAAGGCGTGGCTTTAATCTGACGGAGGCTGTCGAGGAACGCCGACTTCTGCGATGTCGTCGGCGTCGCCTGCTGGTTCTCGGACCCCTCTTCCTCCTTCTTAGCAGCAGCCTTGGCTTCCTCCTTGGCCCTAATCCTTTGCTGCCGCTTCTCCTCTCGCCGGCGTTCTTGTAGTATGACATTGGTCCGGACCTTGGCAGCCAGGCTGGGAGTGATGGGCTGCGCGAAGCGGTCGCGGACAGCGTCCCTCCTCCACACGTCCATGCCACCGTCGAAGCGGCAGAACTCGACCATCTCGGCCTTGAGCGCCTCAGCAATAAGGTTCAAAAACTTGACAAAGTTGCTGAAGACGAGAACCTTCTCGGTCGGATCGCGCTTCTGCGTCATACGAATGATGTTGAGGCACTCGCGAATCTTGGCCGAGCGCGCTCCATCGATCCCGTCGCTGTCGTCATCGTCATCGTCGTCGTCGTCATAGTCTGCGTCGGGATCCGGCGTGTTCTCCTTTGTCTCGTTCTCGGGCGGCAGTCCAATGAGCTTGTCGACCGGGGGAAGCGGACGGCGGTCCATGGGGCACACGGCGCCCGAGGTGCTGAGGACGGCGACGATGCAGGCCCTGCAAAAGGGATGGGCGCAGTGCGTGATGATCGGGTCCCGGCCCAGCAGCGGCTCCATGCACACGGGGCAGTCGTCGTTCATCTGGACAGCGACGAGGAGCTTCTCCTGGAGCCGCTTGATGTCGTCGCTGCTCAGGTTGGAGCCAGGGACAATGGCATCGGCCTCGGTCCAATCGCGGCTCTCAATGTCCTCGAGCAGGGCGGGTGGCACGAGCCGGCGGCTGCACGAGAGCTGGCGCAGGCGGAGCAGAAAGAGAAAGACGGCGCCGCGGAACTTGGCGAGCTCGCCGCCGGCGATCCAGCCCTCGACGCGGGCGCGGGCAGCCATCTCGCACTTTTCGTAGTAGTCGCGGTCCGACTTCTTCATGGGAATTGTATGCTTGTAAAAGGTGACTTTGGGCAGCTTGATAATGTCGGCGCCCACGGCGTCCTTCATCGACTTGTGGCGGCGGATGACGATGCTCCGCACGACGGCCTTGAGCAGGTGGGCGGCAACTTGGCGGCCGCCTGGGGAGCGCCCCTGCTTGAGCCGGTCCTCGATCTTCTTCTTCCACGCAGTCGAGCCGGCATCGGCAAAGGGGTCTAGGCCGCACCACGAGGCCAGGCTGCCGAGGTCGCGGGTGCTGTTCACGATGGGCGTGCCCGTCAGTGCCCAGCGCCGCTGCGCGGTGATCTCGCAGATGCTGCGGTAGAGGGCCGTCTTGGGGTTGCGGCAGATGTGCGCCTCGTCCAGCACGACTCTGCGCCAGCGCGTGGTCAGCAGCGGCGTCTTGGTCTTTTGTTTCTTGGGCGTCTTGCGGCGCCGCGGGACGTCATTGACGACAAACGAGTCGTCGGAGCCATAGTCGTCGTCTTCGTCGTAGTCTGAGTCGTCTGATGCCTCAAAGTCGTCCGAGTCGAGGTCGCCGCTGTCGTCGTCCATCGACTCTTCGGCAGAGGCGAGAAAGGAGTCGATGGAGGCGCTGCGCTTGCGCGCCTTGCCTTTGTCTGTGCCCTTCTTCTTGTTCTTGGCCTTGGCTTTGCCCTTGCTTTTGCCGTTGGCCTTGCCCTTTTTGTCCACTGCCTCCGAGGAGCTTCCGCCAGCATAATCTTCGTCGTCGTCATCGTCGTCGCCATCGTCCACCCCACCAGAGGCGCCCGACTCAGCTCGTTGCTGCCGTTGCTTATCGCGCTCCTCCCTTGCCTTGCGGCGCTTCTCGATGATCTTGTACTCGGACCGGAGCGTGTCGTACGTGGTAAAGACAAAGTTGTACGTGCCCAGGTGCTCGACGGCACCCTTTTTGCCGCGCATGCGCTTGGCATTGGCGTCGTAGTAGGTGTAGAATTTGACGCGATGAGAGCAGTGCGCCTGTACCTGGCCGGCCTGTTAAAGAAAGTGTCAGTCAGGCACGCATCGCCTCGTCGCAGGCCAAGAGCGAACAACGCACCCAGTTCTGCAGCACCGAGAGGGGACAGATGACGAGCGTCGCCTCGTTGTACTTTTGCTTGTCCTTCTTCGCTGTCGTCCCGTTATGCTTGCTCTCGGCCTCACTCATGGCTCTCGACTTGCCCTTGCCGCTGGACTTGCTGTTGGGCTTGACCTTGCCCTCGCTCTTTGGGTACGGCGGGCTCGCAGACTTGCTCTTCTTGGCCCCCGGCCTGTGCGACGTCTTGGCACTGCGCTTGCGCTTCGCCCCAGCTGCCGAGCCTGCGTTCTTGTTGCTGCGCTGCATGTTCACCTTTGTCTCAGCGTCGCCCTCCTCGCTGCCATCGACCGTGGCCGAGGAGTCGCGCTTCGTGCTCGCCGAGCGGGAGCGCATGTAGGCTCCGTCAGACTCGGGCTCCGTCGCCGACTCGTCTGCGTCGTCGTGCGAGGGCGGCTCTGGCTCCGTCTCCGAGTCCGTCTGCCCGTCCTGGCTCGCGTCCGAGTGCGACTCGTACTCGTCGTCGTCCGAGTCGCCATCCTCCTGGCCTTCACCGACGTCGAGCACGTGCCTCGCCGACTTGTTGTCCTGCCCCTGCTGCTCAACCTTCTTCACGTCGGGCTGGCTGCTGTTCCCCTGTTGGTCCTGGTCTTGGCCATCGTGGACATCGCGGTAGACAACCTTGCGGCCCTTGGGCACGCGGTTGCGGTCTGCGAGGGCGAGTGCGATGACCTGGAGCGTCTTTCCCAGGCCCATGGCGTCGGCATTGATGCCTCCGCGGGGCAGCACGGGCGCCTGGCGCTGCCGCCAGGTGGGGTCGGCGACATTGACATAGTAAGGTCGCCCATTCGCGTCCTTTCGCGTCTTCCACATCGCCACGGGCTCGCGCTCCGTCAGCCGGCGGTGCTCGGCCTTGACCATCCACTGGACGCCCTGGAGCTGGTGGTCGTGGAGGCGGGTCCGGAGCCCGCGCTGGCGCAGGCCCGCCTCGTCCGAGTACAGCGGCAGCCGGCCCACATCGACGCCCTCGTCGCCGTACAGCTGCGCCATGGCGTCGGCGCCGCGGTAGTTGCCCTCGACCATCTGGCCCAGCATCTCGTTGACCGACTCGTTGAGCTCGATGTCGTAGGGCATGTCCTCGACGCCGACGCCCGGCATGTCTGGGTCGTTTGGGTCGGGTGGCGGTTGCTGCACCATGGCTCCGGGCATGGCCAGCCTTATATTACCATCGTCGTCGCCGACGATCTGAATCGGCGCCGCATTGTCTCGGCCTCGACCTCGACCGAGGACCGACGCAAACGAAGAGGGGCCAGGCTGTGGATATGGCTGGCGTGCGTGGCGAGCGGCCGTCGCAGCGTCGCTCTCGAGCTGGGCGAGGAGCATCTGCTGCTGCATCTCAATCTGCCGCTGACGGCCCTCGCGCATCCATACCGGCCCGTCCATTTCCTGGCTCGACGTGCGCTCCTGCTCCAGCTGCTCGTACATCGACCGCGCGGCGCCAATCAGGTCCGACGGCAGGCTGCGCACCCGGTCCCAGATGGCGCCCATCATGTTGGTGTTGCTGCCCTGCACTTCGACGGCAGAGTCGTCCGGCGATGGCCGGTACTCGCTCTCGGTGCCCGACGTGGACGGTGAGCCAGATGGGTCGATGTCGATTGCCCCGCCGCCACCACCGCCGCCACCTCTTCCCCTTCTGATCATCGTCAGCGGGGGCGGCGACGAGGACTGGCGACGGCGCCCCTGCCCTATACCCATGGCAGGCAGGTCATCGACATCTATGCGCATCGTGCCGCTCGGCCTGAAGTCAGCGACGACGAAGCTGTCCTCCTCCTCGTCGTCGCTATCAATGACGATTGCGTCCTGTGTGCACTCGTCAGCTGTCTCTGTATCACCCTCTCTCTCTCTTCAAAATATCTACTTACTTTTGGCAGTCCCCGGCTGAAGGTGGTCCCGCCACCGCCGCCTCGCTCCGGCGTCGGCGACGGCGACGGCGACGGCGAGTCGACGATCAGGATGGCATCGTCGCGCGACTGGCCCAGGCCCGCGCCTCGCTCAATGTCGACCATGCCGATACGCCCCGCCCCAGACCCTCACTGTCGCCTTCGCCTTCGCCTTCGCCTTCGCCTTCGCCTTCGCCTTCGCCTTCGCCTTCACCGTCGGTCCAACGGCCCGTCGGTCTGTGGAAAGCTGAGTTCCAGCGAGACACAATCAGCAAGCAAATGCCTCGAGAGCAAGAGAGAGAGACGGCGGTTGTCGTGTGTGAGTGCCACTGCGCAGCCCTGCGTCTCCGCGAACAAAAAGGGCAAACGGAGAAAAAAAATAAAAAAATAAAAATAAACAGTGGAAATTGGATAACGTCCCCCCCTGCTCACTCACTCAGCACGGGCCTCCGTCTGTCGCGTGAGGAACGCGCTTCAAGAACAATTAAAAGGTGTTGGTCTTTTTATGGCAGTCTTCATTCTCTATTGCTAACAGAATGACGAGGGGTTGGGGATGCGAAAAGAAGAGAGGGAGGAGGAGTAGAGGGGAGGAGGTGCAAGGGTGGATTAGATGTGGGAGAGAGAGAGAGAGAGGGGAAGAGAGCTTCGGCAGGGGAGAGCGAGAGACTCTAGTGTACATTTTGGGAGTGATTCTATTCCGACTTTCCGTTTGCCTTCTTCTGCGACTGGCCCGTCATGGCCTGAACGGCCTGCTTTCCCTTCTTTTGCAGGTACGTCTTCTGGTAGACTGTGTGTGTGGAGTGATGGAGAGTGTCAGACTGCGAGACCGATCAACAACGCAAGGAGCAGGAGCGAGGGGCACGCACAGAGGATAAAGAGGACGAGGTAGCTGGACAGGACGCCCATGCCCGACAGGGCCGCGTACTCGGTGCCCGAGCAGGAGCCAAGTGTGTACTTTTGCATGCCCCACTTGTTGAAGGCCCAGTAGTTGTACGAGGCAAAGAAGACGACAAAGAGGTCGATGACGAACTGGACGATCTGCGAGACCGTCACGGCCTTCTTCCAGGGCACGCGGATGCCCATGCTCGTCAGCGCGTAGTAGGCGTCTGTTGAGGTTCTCGGGTTAGCTCTCCTCTCGCTTTCTGTTCTGTCTAGCAGGCCAGCCGCACTCACACATGAGCACGTGCACGGCGAGGTTGAGCGCAATGACGACCCACGACACCGACGTCTTGCCCTGGAGCTGGGTGAAGCAGAGCAGGGCGGTGGCCGAGTGGTGGTAGACGTGGAGGAAGGCTGGGGGACAAGTCAGCAGAGTGTTCTTTTACTTGAAGAAGAAGGGACACTCACCGAGGGGCTTCTCCTTGAGCACAAGGAAGAGCGTGTCGACGAGCTCCCAGTACTTGCTGCAGGACACAGTCAGCATACAGCAGCAGCAGCAGCAGCAGCAGCAGGACAAGAAAAAACGCCACCCACAAGTAGTAGTTGATGATGTAAAACGTCTCAAGGCGCTGTATGCGGCAGTGCTGTCAGCGTCAAGAACGGCAAAGCAAGGCGAAACAGCAGCAGGAACGCACCATGGTCCAGGCACCCTCGCCGCAGATGGAGTAGAAGGGCCCGTTGCGCCGCATGATCGGCACCACCTCCTCAAGGATGAGGGCGAGCAGCCAGCCGCTGCCGAGGCTGAGGAGGATGTTGTGGATCAGAAAGGGGTACTTGAGCACCCGCGCGTCAATCACGGGCGGGTCCCTCTTGCGCTGCGCCTCGGCCGGGTTGGCCGCGCCCTTTGTCGACTTGGTGTCCGTCGGCGTCCGGCCGGCCTTGACGGCGCGCAGGACAGCGCGCAGGCCAAAGATGGTGGCCAGGTACGCGACGATGACGCCGCCCGCCGTCAGCGCGTCGCTCAGCGGCGTCACTGGCGGTGTCCACCGGAGCACCGTCACGGGCACGTAGGCCTCGAGGGGCGCCAGCAGCCGGGCCGAGGTGTCGTAGATGGGCGAGTGCGAGGGCATGCTTGCCTTGGCCGGGTTCAGTGGTCGGAGTAGTAGTGGTGGTGGTGGGGAAAGAGAAAGTGGCAGAAGCGGGCAATCGAATTGACCGACAACGTTAGTTGATGAGGGGGGAAAGAAAGACAGAAAGAAGCCCGATCCGAGACACAAAAAGGTGCAACCGTGCCCTTGCTTGGGGCGCCTCCTGAATTCCACCCAGAACGCTCGGGTCGGGTTCCCCCCCTCGTCCAGTCCGACCAGGTGCTACTACGTACTGCTACATTACTACTACTACGTCCGGGCCCGCCGCTGCCTCGAGAGAAACGGTGAGACCCTGGGCTTGCTGCCTGCCTGCCTTTCTTTCTTCTGCATTCGGAAAAAAAAAGAAAAAGAAAAAAAAGGGCGAGGGCAAATGCAGGAAAACGAAATACACGCGTTACAAGCCCGCGAAAAAGGAACAAAACTTAGGTACACTAAACTGCCGCTCGCGTTGGGTTGAGGCGCGCGCGCGCGCGAGAAAGCGTTCCGGATAACAAGTCAGCCAGCCACCAACGAGATAAATGAAGCAAAACATCCAGGAGCAAAATGAGAAGTCCAGGAAACAGGGACAAGAAGTTGGTCCTCTCGCTCGCTTGTGTCGCACTCTCCCTCCTCTTTCTAGTGAAAAAGCAACTGCTGTTTCTCTGCAGGTCTGTGTGGATCCTCGTGCAGGCTGGCAAGCGCACGCATGCCTTCTCTCTCTGCTTCCTCGCAATCTTCTCGGTTGCACATAGGAAATCGGGCCAGTAGTGGCCTGCCGAGGGAGGATTCGTTCGCTTCGGGCGGGCGCATCCGTCCGGACGTCTTGTTTCCCAGACTAAACGACCAAAAAAAAGAGCCACGAAAAAAAATAAGAAATAGAGCAAATCATTGGGAGGGGAGAGACCCATGCGAGCGAAGGTTGCTGACATAAGCCGCGCCAGCCCCTCCCCCGCTTAATTTTTGAGCTTTCTTGGAGGCAAGAAGAGACAGACACACGCTCCGACTTCCGACGTTGGATCCTCCCATAGACACCTGCGACGATGGCAGAGGCAGAGGCAGGGGCAGCTCCAGGCACGGGCCGAAAGCAGCCAGAGCGGCCGGGCGCAGCAAAGGGACGAGGCGGGAGGTCAAGGCCGACGGAGCTGAGCGGCTCGCCGCTGGTGGCCATCGCACTCGCCATCGGCGTCCTGGCCGTCGTCGTGCGATCCGGCTGGGTCAATGTCGTCCTCGTCCTCTTTTGCTCCGTGTGCGTTTGATCTCAAAGCTGCGTAGCGAGGATTGTTTCTTTTGCTGACATCCTAGAGCGGCACCCGCAGGCTGCTGCTGCTGAACCCATGGGTGCGCACCTTTCTCGAGCTGCCGCAGATGCCGGGCGTGAAGCTGTCGGCGGACTCGCGGGCCAAGGGTGCCTATTCGCCTTTTGATCCCGCCCGCTTTCTCAACATCGTTGCGCCGTCGCCGTCGCCGTCGTCGTCGCCATCGCCATCGACGGTGGATGCGGCAGACTCATCGGCGGAGAGGAAAGAGAGCACAAGCAAGCCGGCCAAGAAGCCGCCGCTGGACCGGTCCGAGTCCTATGCGGCGCTGCGACGCATGCCCGCACACCTGCGACGGCCGCTGGGCGACCTCGAGGAGCTCGTTGTGCGCGACTTTGTCTGCACCTGGTACGAGTACCACTCGTTTGGCGACAGCTGCCTGCCCAACGAGGCGCGCTACAGCATCGACCACGCCATGGGCAGCATCTATGCGAGCATGGAGCATGCGCGCACCGCCGACGTCGCCTCGGAGCTGCTCCTCACCGCCACGTCGGTCCTGCTGACGACGCTGCGCACCCGCAGGCTGCACCCGGATGCGCCGCCGATCTTTGCGTCGGACAGTGCGCGCATCGCAGCGCTGCGCGAGGCCATCGACCGTGTCTTTGTGCGCCACATGAAGGCCTCGGACGGCCACTGCGACATGCTCCGCGTCCTCCTCCGCGAGATCATCTCCAAGCAGGTCTGGAACGCATTGGGGGGCCTGGGCGAGCGTGAGTGTGGCAACCATCCTCTTCTTCTGCTCCTCCTTCCTGACTGAGTCCATACAAACAGCCGACTTTTTCAACCGCAAGATCGTAGAGTGGGG
The DNA here is from genome assembly GCF_003144295.1 of Acaromyces ingoldii. Taxonomy (NCBI): domain Eukaryota; kingdom Fungi; phylum Basidiomycota; class Exobasidiomycetes; order Exobasidiales; family Cryptobasidiaceae; genus Acaromyces; species Acaromyces ingoldii. Next base: position 3,033,244 of record NW_020290249.1, on the reverse strand, counting down.
CCAGAAGAAGGCCGAGAGGGAGGCGGGCTTCGAATCGCCCAGTGCTGCTTCCGCTTCTGCTGCTGCTTCTGCAGCCGCGTCGCCAGTCCCCCCGCGCCATTCGTACTCGTCGCCAGTGGTGCCCTTGGCCAAGGACAGCGCCGATGAAAAAGCAGCCACCGCTGGCCTCCTCTCTCCCCTCGAGTCGCCCACGCATACAGTGCCCCTCTCGCCGACCAAGCGGCTGGCCAGCCCGGCAAGCCCCAGCCCGGGTGCCTCGGCTGCTGCTGCTGGCGGTGGTCCTGCGCGCGGCGCATCGCCATTCACATCGGAGCCCCTCACGACGCAGCCGCGGGCCATGGCAATGCCAAAGACGATGTCCATTCCCTCGTCGTCGTCGTCGGCTGCACCCTCGCCCGCGCTGCCGCCGCCGCCTGTGCCTCGACGACCAACCCCGCTGGACAGGCAGGAGAATGAGGCAGCACCGCCCGCACTGCCACAGCGCAATGGGATGGAGCACCCCTCGCTGGCCAGCCCAAGGAAGCCGGTCCCGTCGCCGTCAAAGGCAGAGGCAGAAGAGCAGCTCGCAGCGAGAGACGAGCGGCGGCCGTCGATGGCCCAGGAGTTTGCTTCGTCGCCCGCCATGCCCATGAATGTGCCTCCGGGCGCACACCAGGGCATGGTCCTCCCCGAGAGCCTGCGACGGAGCATGGCGAGCAGAGACAAAGACGAGGAGCACGATGGCCTCGAGAGCGAAGGCTATCGCCTCTCGGGCGAGGAGTCGCGGAGAAGAGACTCACAGGGATGGCCACCGTCGTCGTCATCGGCATCGTCATCAGCACGGCCCTCGCTCGACATGCAGCGCAGAGAATCGCAGCAGTCGCAGCCCTCGTCGTCGTCGCGGCCCTCGCTGAACATGGCCCGGCTCGAGTCGCCGAGGAACAGCATGTCGAGCCCCTCGCCCTCGTCGTCGTCCTTTTTCGCCTCGTCCAGCACCACCCACAAGCCCCCCTCGAGACCGCCCAGTGCGGCCTCGGGTGGTATACCCCCTGCGCCCGACCTGGCCGATGTCCTGTCGAGCGGTGGTGCTGGTGCTGGAAACAGTGCGAACAGCGGCAGTGGCGCTGGAGACGGGGGCGGCCGGAGCGACTCGGCGAGCATGGCTGCGCTGCGCGACGCGTTCGAGGCCTTTCTCGAGCGCGGCGGCGCCACGTCGCGCTCCCTCTTCTTCTCGCCCCCCTCGGCGGCCACGGTGGCGCCCGGCGAGGGCGAGGCGCTGCTCAAGCTCCACGTGGGCCTGGCCACGATTGCCAAGCTGGTGCCCACGAGCGACGCTGCCGACGGCGAGATCTTCCGCCAGGACGCCGAGTCGATTGTCGCCAAGGCACTAAGGAGCCTGGGTATGGGCGCCGACGACGGCGGTACTGCCAGCCGCACCGTGCGCGACGCCCTCGTCCACGCGGCGCAGCGCCTCGCTGTCGGTGCCGAGCAGGGCGGCCGCGTGCGCGAGGTGCTGCGGCCTGTCGAGCTGACGCTCTGGGCCCGCCTCTCGGGCCTCTACGAGCACTTTTGGAAGGAGACGTGCACGCGAGCGCAGCATGTGCCTCGCACGGCGCCGAGCCCCTCTGCCCATGCGCAGCAGTTTAACACACAGCAGCGCGCCGACGCAGGCCTGCCGCTCCGCTACGACGCCCGACGCGCCAATACCCTCGAGTCAGCAGCCGCCAAGGCACACGGCGTGTCTGGCTCGGCGCCCGGCTCCAAGACGGCGTCGCCGGCAAGGACGAGCCTCGAGCTGCCGTACGAGCCGCGGCGGAAGCAGGCACCGCCGCCGCTGGCGGCCAAGGCTGGCCACGACGGTGCAAGCCTGCAGAGGCCCGGCTCGACGCCCCCCGTCCGCTCCTCGGTGGGTCTCGGTGCTGCCAGCACCAGTGCCAGTGCCAGCGGTACTACTTCCACCGACGAGAAGAGCAGCCGGCCAAAGTCGTGGCTCGCTGATGTGGACGAGGCGTCGAGGAGCAGCGCGCTCATGGGGCCGCCTCCGCCGCCGCCGCCTCGCGCGCAGAAACAAAACGAGGCGCATACATCGTCGTCTTCGGCGTCGAGACAGGACCAGCCCGCTGCTAGCACGAGCGATGGCGCCGCCGCCGCCGCCAATGCGGCCAAGCGACCGGTGCCGTTGCGGCCCGACGAGGTGCAGGCCGGCACACCACTGGCGACGGACGCGATTCCCGCGTCGACGGGGCCCCTCATTGAGATCTCGGTGACCGACGTGTCGCCCAACGCCGAGCGGCCGAACCAGCCGCTGGACGTGCGCACGCTCGAGCTCATGGTCGCCGTCGAGGGCCTCGCTGGCGACGGCGGCGGCTTCGTCTTTATGCGCCAGTGGTCCGAGTTCGAGGCCCTCGACCGTGATCTCCGGACTGCGCAGACAGGCACTAGCCCGACACTGCCGCGAGCACGGGGCAAGACGAGCGTCGAGATCAGCCTCGAGGTGCAGCGCTACCTCGACGAGCTGCTGTCGAGCCCGGCGCTCGTGGCCAGCAAGCCCGTGCAGCACTTTGTCGACAAGACGCGCGCGGGCGCCCCGACGGGCCAGCGCGCCAATGCGCTCCTCAACACGCTCAACCTCACGGGCAGGCACTTTGAGCGTGCGGGCAAAAGCTTTGCGAGTGCCGTCAAGCTGTCGTCGTCTTCCTCGTCAATTCCAGGTGGGAGCAACAACAACAACAACAACGAGCAGAATACCGCCGCGCCCAGGGCGGCAAAGGCCAGCGCCGATGTGCCGTCTACGCCGCCCACCAACGGGAGCGAGGCAGGCGCGGCCTTTGGTGGGCATTACGAAGGAGGAGCACGGCCAACCAAGGCAGCAGCGGCAGCGGCAGCAGCCGCATCGCCGCCCTCGTCGGAGCTGTCGCAGGCCCAGCTCGACAACCTGCTCTCGTCGCTCTTCAGCATCGCCGACGAGGCCTTTAACCTCTCGGGCGGCTGGACCCTGCGCCGGGGCATGCTGCGCATCCTCGAGCAGATTGTCCGCACCCAGTACTGGTCCTCCATCCTCGGCCTCTTCAACGGCCTCGCCGGCGCCCTCTCGTCGGAGAAAATGGGCGGCTGGGCCCAGGACGTGTGCAACCGCTTCTGGCCCGGCGGCAAGTGGCACCTCTCCGACGAGGGGCAGGCCCTGCTTGCGGCGCAGGAGCGGGAGAAGCAGCAGCAGCAGCAGTTGCCTCACCCTCAATCTCAGGCTCAATCTCAGGCTCCACCTCTACCTCAGCCGCAGCAGATCAGGACAGACGAAGACAAGCGGCGGACACATGCAGAGGCACAGCGGATCCTGCTCGGCTATGCGCCCGCCCAGGCCGGCTTCATTCTCGGCCCCGGCGGCAAGCAGGCCACCGAGCGGGCCATGATGCTCATCCACGAGGAGATTTGCAGCGTGCAGACGAGCTTCGACCTCGCCCTCATGCTCGTGCTGAGGCTGTGCGACGTCGTGGCCCGCTGAGTGCCCATCATCGCACGCATGTATAGCAGATTAATTACCATGTGTGAATTTCCATTTCCCATCGTGTGATCTGTGTGGTGTGGCACAGCCTCCACCTGAGAATTGTAGACCGTGCGCTGCTGTGCAGTGCGGTGGGCCGCGCGCAATGTAAAATGCAAAATGCAAAATGCACCTCGACGCCCGCGCGAGCTTCGCTAGCGGCCGGGCCACACGAGACACTTTCCCTCTTCCTGACCAGCGCCACGACATTTACTCTTTCGTGTCGCTTCGAACAAGGCAAGGCCATCACTCATCATGTCGCAGCAGTACTCGTACGGGGGAGGGTATGGAGCAGGCGGAGCAGGGGTTGGGCAGGGCTACGGACAGCCGCCCCACCAAGGAGGAGGAGGAGGAGGAGGAGGAGGCTATGGAGCACCACCCCCGGGACAGGGAGGCTACGGAGCGCCCCCTCCCCACCAGGGCGGAGGCTATGGCGCGCCAGGCGGTGGCTACGGTGCCGGAGCTGGTGCTGGTGCTGCCGGCGGTGGATATGCCCCTTCGTCGTATGGGCCACCCGGCGGCCGTCCGCAGGCGTACACGCCCAACACGGGGCCTCCACCGGGCGCCGACCCCCAGCTCTGGTGAGAGTTGCCTCCACCGTCACAGCACTGTTGGCTGACCTGCGAGAGACGGGTTATGATGCAGGGCCTGGTTCACCGCCGTTGACCGCGACCACAGCGGCAATATCAACCCCGTCGAGCTGCAGCAGGCCCTCGTCAATGGCGACTGGACCCCGTTTGAGCTCGACACCGTCAAGCTGCTCATGACCATCTTTGACGTCGACCGCTCGGGCAGCATCACCTTCAACGAGGTGTGTTTTTCCGTCTCATACTCCTCTTCCCAATCTGACTGGCTGGCTGACAAGGAATCGCCCCCCCCCCCCCCCCAGTTCGCCGGCCTCTGGAAGTACATCCAGGACTGGCAGGGCGTCTTTCGCCACTTTGACGCCGACCGGAGCGGCAGCATCGACCAGACGGAGCTCTCGCGCGCGCTCGCCAACTTCGGCTACAACCTCAACCCGCGCCTGCTGCACATTGTCGTGGCCAAGTTCAGTGAGTGTCTTCAGTACTTGTAGGCGTGGTCGAGGTCGGTGAAAGGAAGGCGAGCGTGGAGGGGCATCGAGTGCGAGGCTTCTTTGCTTTTGTTTCTCTTCCTCCTCCGCCTTCTGACGTGCGAGCACACACCCCTTGCTCATTCCAAAAGTCCCTGCTCCTGCCTCTGCCCCGTCGTCGTACAACACAGGTACGCCCCGCGGCGGCGTCACTTTCGATCGGTGAGCTCAGAGAGCCCTTAGTGGGCGCATGTCCTCGTTGCAATCTCGTGCGTGCTCACATGTATCCAAACAGCTTCGTCCGGTGCTGCGTCGTCATCAAGACGCTGACGGACAACTTTGCGCGCAAGGACGTGCAGCGGACGGGCCATGTGACGCTCAGCTACGACGAGTGGGTGTTGCCCTCTATCTGACTCGCCTCGTGGCTGCCTGACTGATTTGGCCCTCGCACAGGTTCATGGAGCTCTGCCTCTCGGCGCCTTGAGCGGGACACACTGCCTCACCGGCTCACCCTCCCAGCATCCCCACTGTATCCTGTCTTGTCATCATAAAAAGAGACGTGGTCGCCCGAAGAATATGAGAAAATAAGAGAAGTGAAGAGTAGAGGAGAGGCGCAGCCTGATCGATCAGTCCTCTCGCATTTCCTTGCTGGCCTGCGTCTTGGCCGCGTGCAGCTCGGTGATGCTCTCGCGGAAGCTCCACTGCTCGGCAAAGTAGCGCCGCACCTCGTCGCGCCGCGCGGCCCGGTGCGAGGCGTGCATGCGGGCGAGGAGCCACACCGTGAGGCCGAGGCCTGTGATGAAAGACGTGCTTGAGTCAATTCTTGGTTCCATAGCTACCAAAGCACAACAGCAGTTGCTCTCGACTGACTGAGGAGGATGGCGAGGCCCACGAGGACGAAGCAAAGCGGCGAGAGGTGCAGGCCCGCGTCGGTCGCGGGCCGATCGCACGTCTGCGACGCCTTGTCGCAATTAAACTAGTGCCGAGTCTTGTTCAGCCACTGTTTACGATCTGGAAAAAGAGAGAGAGAGAGTTGGCTCACCGTCAGGCACTCTCGATTCCTCGCGCAGGCGTCTCCCACAGCGCGCTGGCGCACGCAGACGGGCGGGGTCTGCTCGGCGGCGCAATAGAGGCCCGCCTGGCAGTCGTCGCGCGTGACGACTTCGACGACGGGCTGCGGGCTGTGGCCGTCGTAGCCGAGGTACTGCGTGTGCTCGAGCTGGCACACGGCGGCGAGGGGAGAGGCGGCGAGGCGGCAGATCTGCAAGAGGCAGAGGGTCGTGGTGTTGTAGCTGCTGTCGCTTGGTGGAGCACAGGAGTCTAGGAGGGCAAGAATAGTAGACGGTGAGACAAAAGAGAGGGAAAGTTGATGGAAAGGAAGGTGGCGCACCGTCGCGGTTCAGCTCGCAGGCATCACCGAGGGCGATGTGCGGCAGGCAGACCGACTCGTCGTTAGGGCAGTACTGACAGGAGGGCTTGCGGCGTTAGAGAGAAGCAAGTTGTGGCACGCCTGACAAGCTCACGGTCAGACCGTCGTCGCACATCCTCGGCAGATCGGCCGTCTCGACACCGTGATAGCCCCATGGATACTCGTCGCGCCTGCATCCCTTGGGCACACAGCTGCCGCTACTTTCCACTTCCTTGCCTCCTCCTCCTCCTCCCGCTTCTTTCGCGGGAGGAGCCTGGAGAGGCGCAGCGAGGGGCCGGCACCACTCGCGTGGCCCGCAGTCGGAGCGGAAGCAGTGCGTGAGCTGGTCCAGCACCGAGCGGCGCGGGTCGCAGGGTGCGCCGAGCGAGGGCAGGAGCAGCTGCGACATGATGTTTCGATAACTTTGTAAGGGAGGAGCAAGAGGACAGGGAGGAGCCAGCAGACGACATTTTCGCAGAGCGGCTGCTGCAGTGCGACTGCTAGCTTTTGATTATCTGTCTCACTGGACACTCAGATGGACAAGAAGCAGGTACGGGATCGGCAAAGGGGCGTGCCAGCCAGACGCCGACGCCTGACATGCACGCATGGCTAGTTAGTAGTAGCACATCAGTCCAGCTTAAACGCACATACACGCTCTGGCTACCATGATCATTGCGTCCGCCGGGCCACGAGCCACCCGGCATCGATCATTTCGACCCAGACGACGATCTGGACGCATTAGCTATCAGCAAGAGAGAACAGCTAGCTCGGGCAATGTGGTGCGCAAAGAGGCCGATGATGCAAGGAGTACATTGAGGGGCTGCTGCCAGAGAAATAAGCTCGGTTCGCTGATCTACGACGGCTGCTAGTGCGCTATTGCTACTGCCTGCTACTACTACTAGCTGCACTACTGCTTGGCGGGCCGGGTCAGATAGACGGACGCCTTATCACGTAACCCAAAAATAAAAGTAAAAAAATGTTGAAACGCACGACTAAAAAAACGCACGGCCTCCCTTGTCACATTAGATCGCTTCCCCATCATCTACATCTACGCACCCCCGGCGCCCTTGAGACTGTGTTTCAAGTGTGCGTGTACGTCACCGACAGCAGAGCCGGACAGGACGAGGCAGAGGCCTGCCAACCTGTGGATAGACAAGAGCAGAGCAGACGAAAGCAGAGCAGAGCAACGGAGGACATGTGCCCGCCAAGCGATCCGAGGCTGTAGAAGGCCGGCCCCTCGCTCAACCCCCCCGTGTCCCCTTTCTCGCTACTAGGCGCCGCTAGCGGCCCCTCTGCTCAACACATGGCGTCCGCCTCACCCAGCAGGCCGCTCTCGCAGCGGCTCTCGCAGCATCCCCTCGCCGAGGCGGCCACATATCCCACGCTCGACGACCCGTTCATAGACCCCGATGCCGAGGAGGGGGAGGAGGGGGAGGAGGGGGAGGAGGAGGCCGACGCCGCTGTGGCCCCAACGGAGCCAGATCGGGCGCCTCAGAGGCCTGATCTGGACACAAGCGATTCCACAGCCGTGAGTGAGATGCAGCAACAAGATCAACAGCCGCCGTCGCCGCTGCTGGAGCCCGTCGAGCCGAGGATGTATTCGACCGTGTCCAGCCTGGGCTCGCGCGGCCTCCGGTCTGCCGAGCCGTCACCGATGGTCAGGCCCTCGCTTACTGCCTCGGCTATCGCGCCACACCCGCTGTCGGCCGCCAGCCCTGTGCAGCTGCCCCAGACCGACGACTCGCTGAGCCACGTCGAGGCTGCCGTGCAGCCCGACGACGAGGAAGCGCAGCAGCAAGGCGATGGCGAGGAAGAGCGACAAAAGCAAGACGACATCGGCGACATCGACGACAGCAACAACGACAAGACGGCGGGGCACGCAGAGACGCACGCACTCATGCAGATGCTCAGCGTCGTCGGCAGCCGCTTCCTCGAGGCCGAGCAGGCCGGCATGCTCCCTGGCGATCTCGAAGAGGCAGGCGACGACGAGGCGCCAGTCAGCACCGCGAGTGCCGTCGAAGAGGAGGACCGCGAGGGCAACGAGGAGGCAGAGGCAGAGGCAGAGGCAGACGAGGGCCAAGCAGACGACGAGGAGGCGCGGCCGCTGCCCTCAATACGCGGCTTTCGCTCCGTCCTGGCCGCCAAGGTGGGCGCATACGTCTTTGACGACGAGCGCGAAGACACGCCCCGTGCCAGCAACACACCCCTCGAGGGCTCCCTCGTCGCGCGGCGCCAGGCACGGGCCACAGCCCGGCAGCAGCAGCGTACAGCAGCCTCGGCACTCGCTTCCTCGTCGTCCTCTCCCTCGCCGTCGCCGTCGTCGTCTGCCTCGCTCGATGCCTCGGCCACCGGTCTCGGCGTGTCCATCCATGCCCTCTCGATGGCCTTTGGCGACGGCGGCGGCGCCGGCCGCACACCCGACGACGAGCACGACGAGGCGGATGGAGAGGAGGAAGACGACGAGGAGGGAGATCAGAGGGAGTCAGGCGGCGCGCTACATGCGCAGCGCGAGCAGCTGTCGCGCAAGCTGCAGGACATCTTTGGCCTCGACGCGAGCGAGGACGTTGTGTCGTGCCACGCCTGCTGGCTCTTTCGCCGCGTGCTGCTGCAGGGCCACATGTATGTGACACGGAGCTTCGTCTGCTTCTATGCCTACCTGCCCTCGCGCGAGGACCGAGTGCTGAAGGCGGGGCCGCTGCGCAAGCGTACCAAGCGCACCCACCGCTTCAGCCGCCACTGGGCCGTCGTCCGCGGCCGTTCGCTCAGCTGGTACGAGAGCGAGCGCGACCCGTATTTCCCCCAGGACCACATCGACCTCCGCAACGTGACCGCCGTCGAGAGTGCTGCAAGTGCCGAGAGCGAGCGCCGGTTTCGCGTCCACACGCCCTACCGCGTCTTTCTCTTTGAGGCTGCCTCGGCGCAGGGCAAGGACGAGTGGGTGGCCATCCTCCGCAAGGCCGTCTTTCGCACCCAGAACGAGGGCGAGAGCGTGCGCATCAGCATCCCCCTCGAGGCCATCGTCGACATTGACGGCAGCGACAACAGCGGTGGTGGTGCCGATCAACAGCACGGCAGCGTCGGTGTCGGCGTCGGTGCCGGGGGCATCGGCGGCCAGGGCCAGGACATGATCACCGTCAAGGTCGTCGGTGCTTCTCCTTCTTCTTCCTCCAGACCGAGAGAAGGCGACCTCGACGAGGCAGAAGAGGACCAGGACGAAGACTTTGCCATCGACGAGTACATCTTCCTCCAGCTCGCCGAGCAGTCTGACTTTGTGGCCCGCATGCGGCGTCGGCTCATCGAGTATGCCGCCGAGCTCAGGCGCGGCGGCGACGACGACGCCGCTGCGGCTGCGGCTGCGGCTGCTGCTGCTGGGCCCAGCACAGATTCATCATCGACGACGCATCCACACTCGGCCGTCGAGACGCTGAGCAGGCCACGCATGCGGGTGCGCGACTCGACCAACAGCTTCTCGTCTCTTGGTGGCGGTGGTCTTGGCGGCGTCGCAGTCGACATTCCCGCAAAGACAGCAGCCACAGCCATGTCACGGACGCCACGGTCGTCGCTGTCCAGAGACGAGGGCCCGCTGTCGAGCTCGGCAGCGACACTCAGAACCACGCCCCTCTCGGCCTCGCAGCACAACTACCCGCCCTCGCCCTCGTCACGACCGCGGCCCAGTGTCAGCAACTCGGTCATCCTGGCCCAGGCGCGCGCAGAGGGCCGCTGGACCGTGCCCCAGTGGGTCCGCGACGCCTCGACAAAGGTCCTCGCCACCACGGCCGGCGGCGGTGCCGACGCCTGGTCCGCCATCTCGGGCCGCCTGCCCCGGAGACCGGTCAAGGAGACGTGGTCCTCGCAGCCCGGTGGCGGCGGCGGCGGCGGCGACGACGACCGGCGCCGCGCCGCCTCGTCCTCCTCGCGCCGATCGGCAGGCGGCGCCAGTGGCAGTGGGAGCGGCAGCCGGTCGCGACACGTGTCAAGCTCGGTCGAGGAGCTCAGCTCGGGCAACCAGAGCCACAGCCACAGCCACAGCGGCGGCGAGACAGATGCGATGGCCCAGTCGGGCGAGCTGAGCAATTCCTCCTACTCGATTCTCGACAACGGCGACTTCGTCGGCGACGACGACGACGGCCACCAGGCTGAGCTCGACAATGACGATGAGGCGATCCAGGCCCAGTTCCGCCAGTGCTTTGCACTCCCTGCCCACGAAGCCCTCGTCTGGCACACGAGCGCGAGTCTGTACCGGGTCCTGCCCGTCGTCGGCCGTCTGTTCATATCAACCAACTACGTCTGCTTCCGCTCCTCGCGCCTCGCCTCCAAGACCATGGGCCGGACGCTGATGATCCTGCCTATCAAGGAGATTGTCTCGGCGGCGCGCAACACTGCCTACCGGTACGGCCACCACGGCCTGGTCATCATGGTCCGCGGCCACGAAGAGTGAGTTGTTGTGTGCCGACCACATTTTGTCCCTATGTATGCGCTGACCTCTCCCACCATCACATAGACTCTTTCTTGAATTTGCCTCTCCAGAGAGGCGCGGGCACTGCCTCTCGCTCCTCGACACCCAGATCGAAGCCGCAAGAAGGACAAGGGCGAGCGAGGTCAGGCGATCGCATTCGCAGAGCCGTCGCGAGGCCGTCATGCTCACCGACCTGGTCGACCGCCTGGACCTCAACCCGTCACAGGAATACGACCAGGATCAAGAACAGCAGCAGTTGCAGCAGCAGCAGCAGCAGCACAGTCTCTCGCCCGAGACGATGCCCTCGGCCATCTTCAAGTCGTCGACGTCGGATGCCCTGCTCGACTTCAAGCCGGCCAAGCCGCTCCACTTTACCTTCCTTACCATTGGCTCCCGCGGCGACGTGCAACCGTACATTGCCCTGGCAAAGGGGCTCATGGACGAGGGACACAGTGTCAGGATTGCCACGCACCGCGAGTTCGGCTCGTGGATCGCCCGGCACGGCATCGAGTTCAAGGAGGTAGGCGGCGACCCGGCCGAGCTGATGCGCATCTGCGTTGAGAACGGCACTTTTACCATGTCCTTTCTCCGCGAGGGCGTCACAAAGTTCCGCGGCTGGCTCGACGACCTGCTCGTGTCGTGCTGGAACGCGTGCCAGGGCACCGACGTCATCGTCGAGAGCCCCAGTGCCATTGCGGGCATCCACATTGCCGAGTCGCTCGAGGTGCCCTACTACCGGAGCTTCACCATGCCCTGGAGCCGCACGAGGGCCTACCCGCACGCCTTTGCCGTGCCCGGCCACAAGGCGGGCGGGAACTACAACTACATGTCCTACGTCATCTTTGACCAGGTCTTTTGGCGCGCCGCCGCGGGGCAGATCAACTCGTGGAGACGCAAGGTGCTGCAGCTCAAGCCGACGAACCTGGACCGGATGGAGCAGCACAAGGTGCCGTTCCTGTACAACTTTAGCCCCAGCCTGGTGCCCAAGCCTCTCGACTGGTATGACTGGATCCACGTCACCGGCTTCTGGTTCCTCGACAACCCCGACGTGGCGACTGGCAAGACATGGACGCCGCCCGCAGACCTCGTCGCCTTCATTGAATCGGCGCGCGGTAAGGGCAAGAAGCTCGTCTACATCGGCTGGGGCTCCATTGTCGTCTCCGACGCAGAGGCCATGACGAGATGTGTCGTCGAGGCGGTCCATCGCAGCGGCGTCTGCGCCATTCTCTCCAAGGGCTGGTCCGACCGCCTGTCGCATCGCTCTTCTTCTGCAACAGCCGTCAATGTCGGCGCCTCATCGTCAGCGGTGGAGGCAACGGCGACGGCGACGTCCGTGCTTTCGCCGCCCATCATCGAAGAGGACATCTTCCAGGTCAATTCGGTGCCCCACGACTGGCTCTTTCCACGCATCGACGCGGCCTGCCACCACGGAGGCGCGGGTACGCTGGGTGCCTCGCTGCGGGCGGGCATCCCCACGATTGTCAAGCCCTACTTTGGCGACCAGTTTTTCTGGGGCCAGCAGGTCGAGGCCCTTGGCGTCGGCAGCTTCGTCCGCGAGCTCACGGCCGACAGCCTGGCAAAGGCCTTGTACAAAGCCACGCACGACGCCAAGACGATTGAGCGGGCCAGGCAGCTGGGCAGCGAGATTGGCCGCGAGGACGGCGTCGCCAATGCCATCAAGGCCATCTACCGCGACATGGACTATGCCCGGAGCAGAATCAGGACCGATGGCAGGCTCGATGGCGCGGCTGTTCAGCAGCAGCAAGAGCAACAGGAAAGAGTGGCAAAGGGCAGACTGGCTGGGTTGCAGCTTCCGGCCTTGCCGGCCTTGCCGTTCCTGGGAGCGGGCGAGAAGACGGCGACCTCGAGCAGTGCAGGAATAGCAACGGCGACGAGCGCCCCTCTCACGCAGGAGTCCCTTCGGACGATTCAGCAGCAACAGCAGAGCTCCTTGGCATCCGGACAGTCTCTTCCACCAGACACTATTGTGACAACGACGACGACGACGGGGGACGCGCACGCTGGCCCTTCCTCCATGCCCGCCCAGCACCTCCTCTCGCCCAGCCTGACGGATGCTGAGACGAGGAGCGAAGACGACTGGTCCGTCGTCAGCGGCAGCGAGCCATCCGAGGACCATCCTCGTCACTGACCCTTCTCTTACTTCACAAAACCACCATTTCTACTGAACCGTTTGTATTTTTTTTCTCTCTCCCGTTCGTCTTTTCGCTTCTTTTTTCCACCTTCTGTCCTACTTCACTCTTTTGTGGTGTAAAAGTATTCAATTGGTTCATGCGGTGTCTCTTCTGTCTCCATTGGGTGGCTAATGCTGTTGAGGTAAAGTGATCAAGGTATCGCTGCTTTGAGGGAACGGGTCACGTCTGGGTTGAGTGTGGTGGTACTGTCGTTGTCTATCAAATCGTGCCTTGACGAAGCGCAAGAAAATTGAGCCTGGTGTCTCTTCTGTCTCCGTCGCGTGGCTATGGTGTTGAGCTGAAGTGATGAAGGTCGCTCTTTTGCGGTTACGAGCTGTGTCGAATGTGGAATGGTAGTGTTAAGAATACAAAGAAAGGGGTGGAAGTCGTTGTCGTCTTTCAAATGGTGCCTTGGCGAAGCGCAAGGAGGTTGAGCTTAGTGGTGAGCTCCGTCTCGAGTCTGGTTGGCAGTCTCGTAGAGCTGTTGGGTGTCTAAACGCAGTGACGCTGCGTCGTGCTACTACTTTTCAACATCGGAGGTGACAGAGGCGAGTTTGTCGTCGTCGTCGTCGCCGCCCCTCACATTTCGCAGCACCGCTTGTTGATAGTGGTATCTGAGGAGCACGTCGAGAGGACGCTCTCTATGACTGACTTCTCGCGCTTGGTACTGTACATGCGGCAGCCATGGAATTCGCCCGGTTTGGTGAAGTCGGTAACGGCGTAGTCGTTGTCGGGATCGATGGAAATTAAACGGTAATGGTAAAGAGTGTGTGCACTGGGAGTGAGAAGAATTGCATTTGACACAGGGTCGAGCTTTGCGTCTTCCAAGGGCACTCCCATGTCGGTGGCAATGCTTTCGAAGCCCTTCTGGTTCACCTTTGTTGATGTTCAGTGCAAATCAGAGGGGCGACAGCGCGGTGCTACTCACGGCATCGAAAAGGGCAACTGGAAGAATATGAGCGGCACCGAACAGAACAGGTTCCTCATCGGATACCAGTCTGCCGGTGATGACACAGCGCTCGTCACGCTTGCGCACGCGACGCAGAAAGCTGGACTTCTGTCGACAAAGTGCGACTGAGCCCTCAGCCATGGCCAAGAATCCTTCCATCAACACTTACGCGGCCGTCCGAGGTGTTGAGATTGGGAGAAGTCTTTTGTCGCTCGTAGTGAGTGTTTGACAGATAGACCTCGACGTGCTTAAGTTCTTTTGAGAGGTTAGGGTGGGTCATGCTCGGCAGAAAGCCCGCAAGGGTACAGTAGTGTGGGAGCTCACTCTCTCGGTTTAAAACGACATAGTTGCCCGTAGGCAGCACCTGTTCAGGATCTTGGGTCAGAACGTCGACGTCGGAGATGATGTCCCCGTCGCTGGGGTCAACATTGTCTGTCGCGATGGGATAGATGCCCCATTCGCTTTCAGCAACGAAAATGCATAAGTCAAGCCACTTTCGGAACTGGCCGATCTTTACGTTGCCATGCTGCCAGAATCCTGCAAAAGAAAGGATTGGCTGTCGTGTTGGGAAGCGCATCAATCGGATCATTTCCTCACCTGCTATCTCTTTTGAATGCACCGAACCTATCGAATCCCCCGCGGTATCCTTTGTCATGAACACGGAGACGTTGCGGATGCGACGGGACATCTTGGACTGGTCGAACAGATGGTGGTTGATGAAACAAGGGTAAAGGCATTTCTACCTGAAAAGTGAGGCTCTTTCACCGCTTGCCTTCCTGAGTTGTATTGCACAATGGATTGTATATTTCTGTCATGCCGAGCGCGTCCTCTGTCTCGTTTATTGATGGACGGGGCAGTTCTGATCACCAATCGACAAAGACGACGACGCCTTCGAGATGAGGTCGAAGAGCGCCCCTTTCACGCAGGAGTCCCTGCGGACGATTGAGCAGCAGCAGAGCGCATCGGCAATCGGACAGCCAAATCCAGCAGACACTGTCGTGCCAACGATGACGGGAGTCGCGCACGCTGGCCCTCCTTCCAGGCCCGCCCAGCACCTCCTCTTGCCCAGCTTGACAGACGCCGAGACCAGAAGCGAGAACAACTACTTCTTCGTCAGCAGCAGCGAGCCGTCCGAGGACCAGCCTCGTTACTGACCCTTCCTTTTTCCTCTCAAAACACCATCTCCCCTGAGCCGGTTGAATTTTTTTCTTCTCTTACGTTCTTCATCGTCTTCTCTTCCCTTCTTCCCCACCATCCAACTTCATTCTTTTGTGATGTAAAAGTAATCTGATATGTCGTGCCATATCCCTCCTCTGTCCATCTAGTGGCTATGATATTGAGATAGAGTGATGAAGGTCGCTGCTTTGGGATTACGAGCCGTGTCGAATGTGGAACGCTACTGTTAAGAATACAAAATGGAAGGTCGCTGTCGTCTATCAAATGGTGCCTTGGCGAAACGCGAGGATGTTGAGCTTTGAGGCGAGCTCTGTCTCGAGCCTGGCTTTGCCATTGGCAGTCTTGTGGAACTTTGGGTTGTCCAAACGCACTGAGTGTACATCGTACCAATCCACTTCCTCGCCCGAGTCACTGTCGGGGCTCTCGAGCTCGTCTGCACCGGCGCTGCCCCTTACGTTTCGTAGCACAGCTTGGTAAAAGTGGTACCTGAGGAGCTCGTCGAGTGGACGCTCGCTGTGACCGACCTCTCGCGCATGGTACATGTGGCGGCCATTAAAATGGCCCGCTTTACTGAAGTCGGTCACCATGTAATCGTTGTCGGGGTTGATGGAGATGTAATGGCCATCGAAGAGAGTATGTGCGAAGGGATCAAGAAGCATCCCGTTTTGAACAGAGTCAATCTTTGCGTCCCCCATGCGTAGTCCTGTGTCGGTGACGAGACTTTCGAAGCCATTTTTACGCCACTGATCTGATATTCAGAGTGTTGATCAGAGGGTCGACAAAGTGCTGTTACTCACGAGATCAAGGTGGGCGATAGGAAAGATATGAGCGGCATGGAACACAGATCCGTCAAAACCAGACACCAAAACGCCAGTGATGACACAGCGGCCGTCACGTTCCAGCACGCGATCCTTGAAAGAAGATCCCTATCGACAGATTCGGTTGAGCCCTTTAGCCAAGACCAAAAATCTTTTCGCTCTTACTCACTTTGCCGTGCGAGGATGATCCGCTGTGGGAAACCGTTCTTTGATGGTAGGTAGTGGTTGTCAGAGACACAACAACGTGCCTGAGCGCTTTGGATATTCTCCTCAGTTCAAAGCTACCCATTCACCCCTGAGATACGGAGAGGTAGCTCACTCTCTCGGTTTAAAACAACGTAGTGGCCCGTGGGCAGCACCTGTTCAGGATCTTGGCCCAGAACGTCGATGTCGGAGATAATGTCGCCGTCGCTGGGGTCAACATTGTCTGCCGCGATGGGATAGATGCCCCAGTCGCTTTCATTAACGACAATGCATAAGTCAAGCCACCTTCGGAATTCGCCAATCTTTAGGTCGCCATGCTGCCAGAATCCTGCAAATAAAGGTTGGCTAACGTGTTGGGAAGCCACCACTCTGACCAATTTCCTCACCTGCTACTTCTTTCGACTTCTCCTTTTTTGTCAATTCCCCAGCGAACAACTTGGTCATGAACACGGAGACGTTGCGGCTGCGACGGGCCATCTTTTACTGGGCCAAGCAGATGATGATTGGTGAGCAAGGCGCGAGGCACTTCTTTATTTAGTGAGTACCTCACAAAATTAGGCTGCCGACACGTGGCATTTGTCTCGTCTCGTTCAATGGTGGGCGAGCATTCCTGATCACAAATCAACGACGACGACGGACGCCGAGAAGAGGACACGCAAACTCGGACGATGTCTCTCGCACGCCAGATCCGCAACGCCCGCGTGGCCGGCCTGAAAAAGTACTGGCGGGACCTGCAGTACATTGGCGACGCCAAGGCGGGCACCTTTGTCGGCGCCGACGCCCTTGGTAACAAGTTCTACGAGGACCTCAACGAGCAGCCCGGCCGGCACCGCTGGGTCGACTATGCGGGCCACGACAGCAACGCGTACGCCATCGAGCCCGTCTGGCACAGCTGGCTGCACCACATCAAGCAGGATCCGCCCAACAAGGACCCCATCGTTGCCGCCAGCCGAAAGACGTGGGAGATTGTGAGTCGCAATGTCCGTCGTGTGTTCCATGGGTCATTTCTTCTTTTCGAAGAAGAAGAAGCGGATCAGCGAGAATGGGGGGACCAAGGGACTACTTAGCGACCCGGTCCATGATTCTCGGGAGGGGGTGGTCATCTCTCATCGAGCAGGCTGCTCTCTCTTCGTCAGGCTGCCATCCGATAGCAACGCAATTTTTGACTACCCGGCCTCGTATCTGCCCGTCTCCAGGCAAATATCCACCTGAGGCGGGTTCGTTTAGCAGTGCCCACATCTTTTTCCTTTCTTTCTGTCTCCCTTGTCTTCACACAAGCGGCTGAGCTGACTTTGCGTCTCGCAGGAACCACGGGACAGCGTGACGGGCACCCGAGCATCGTTCAGGACCTATTCTACGACAAAGTCGCCAAAGATTGTGAGCTTTTTCTGGGATCGTCTTGTTTCCCGGGAAAAGTGAGACTGATTGCAGAGTTGCGGTGCAGAACGCCTGGGAGCCAACAATTGCTTCTCGACAATAGATGTTGGCAGCCACACTCCCACTCGATGCTCTAATGAATTCTCATTTCCTTTCATTATAAAACCCCTCGTTCTCCCTTGTCCTGTTTCCACGCATCATTCTAGTGGCTGCCTCACAGCGGCCCAGCGAGACGTTGCAAGGTTTTACTTGGAGAGAGCGGACTGGAGGGCAGTGTACACCTCGACCTCGATCTCGGCCTCTGCCTTGTCCTCTGCCGAGCCCGATCCCGAGGCGACCCTCTGAGCCTCTGCGAGCGCGGACCGAACAGCCTGTGTGATGAAGAAGAAAGGCATGAGACCTAGATGCTCAATCTGAGTCAGTGCAGACACGCACCTCTGGCGAGAACTTGTCGAGGTCGTAAGCCTCAATGGCGTTGATCGTCAGCTTGTTGTTGGGGTGGACGGTCGCAAAGCCGCCCGAGACTACAAAAGAGACAAACAAGGGTCAGCAAGATCCGCAAAAGCGACCAGTCTCAAGTGGCAAAAGACCAGCACGCACCGAACCACTTCTTGACGCCCGACTGCTCGACGACCTCGAGAAGACCAGGGGCGAGCTGCTCGATGCTGGGAACGTGGGCGGCGAGGATACCCATGTCTCCCGACGTCGCGGCAATGTTGACCTGCGTGACCTCGCCCTGGTACAGGGCCTGTGGGAGAGAGAGTAAGCGGTCAGATCAGTCGACAGGATCGCAGGAAAAATGGACGAGGAGACGACGCACCTCGTGGGGAAGGACAAGGCTCAGCTGGAGCTTGTCCGAGACGGCCTCGGCATACCCTCGACGGAACATCTGCGTCCTGGCCAGGCCGCTCGTGGCTGCGAGCGCGGGGCGGGCAGCGGCACCAGCAGCAGCCGTGCGGAGAGCGGGCATGGCCGCGCGAGAGGCGATGTTGAAGGCCATGATGTCACTTGTCTGGAGCTGAAGAAGAAGAGGAAGAAGATCTGTCGAGGACTGATGATCGGCGAGCTGGTGATGGCCATCGCTCGCCCGAAACGAGCCGGCTAAAGAACACGTGTTTTATTGCTGCACGTGTCCGTCAATGGCTCCGCCATCATTTTTCCCTGCTAGGCTGCGACTCATTTCCAGCCTTTGCTTAGGCTCTTTCCTAGTGTGCGCCTATAGAAGAGATGTGCCGCTCGAAGGAACTCTTGTTAAGGCAAAGAGATCTTTGTTTATTCGAAATCAAGGGAGGTCACTGTAGCGCTGGATAGCATCAAGCTTCTTCAGCACTCTTCTCCCTCAACCTTTTTATGACAGCGGATAACCAAGATAGGGAGTGATAGCACAAATTTGCCTATTTACGCCACTATGGCTGATCGCTACCAAGAAAAAGAATAGAAGTCAGTACCGTTGTCGAGGCCTCTTGATGCGAGGGTCATCGTATGGGCGGTGATACAATGGGCCTCGGCCATCGGAATAGAACGTTCCCCAGTCGCTGCTGCTCTCGTGACCTCGCTTGTATGGCTGATACAGCTCCTCAGAGGTACGAAGAAGAGGTGAGGAGGATCCAGAGACAGCACAATTCCTGTCGTGTTTGCTTGCAGGGTTCCATTGGACCTGGGGCGAGACATGTTGAGAACGAGGTTGAGCCTCACGGTCGGGCCTCGGAAAGCCTTGTCTGCGTGGCGTAGCCTTTTGCTCCTCATGTTGACGAGGTCTTTCGGGAGTTGGAGAAGTAGAGGCGTAGTAATACCGACGTCGATCGGGAGCCGGCGTCCAAGGAGCTCGAGCTAGTTCGCTTCTGCATGCAAGCATCGCCGGCTTTGGGCCCTCTGCCGATGTGACGCACTGCGAGCTTTGCTGATATTCGTCTCGTCGAGTATCCGATACCGGTTGTTGTGGCTGATCAAAAACTTGCCCCATCCTTGCGCCTCCCCATGGTTGTAAGGTGTAGCACAATGGGAGGACCGGGACGAAGACGTCTTTCCTCGACGCAAACGAAATGCTGAATTGACCTGCCTCAAAAACGACGGCCAGGGCGTTGTCTCCATACCTCATGTCGGAGCCAAGTACAAAGCCGTTCCTGACGCAACTATCAGGAAGGACCTTGAAGACGAGGTATTTCGTGAAGGAGACCTCTTGGACCTTGATTCCCGTCGACAAAGCACGCTGCATGCCAATAAATGTCACATCGACACCAACCTCTTCTCCCACCGCTCCGATGCATCCTGGGCAGAAGCGTTGAATAACACGTTCAAAAATGCTTAATGCTACGGCGCTCCGACTGGCTAACCTGTTGATGCAAAGGCGCAGTGCGACGGGACACGAGCCGATGAATACATCCACGGGCTGGTCGCCGCTGAAGTTGCGGAACAACGGCCCTTCACTGTCAGTCTCTGCTGATTTAGCCTCTCCCTTTGCGTCTTTGACGGTATGGCTTGGAGGGGCCCGCGGTGAAAGAAGGGCGGCCGTTGCATAGTCGTTGCCCCATATGTCAAATGAGGACAGATTGGGCCGGATGGGAATCAGGGTGCTGGCATGCGTCTTGAACTGTACGTGGCCGCCAGAAGCCTCGTAATGGTATCCTCTGGGGTACCATTGGTCGCCGAGGCAAAAGCCGTTTACACAGTGTTCATCAGGGTAGATGAGAAAGTGGAGCCGCTTTGTGAACGTTTGAGGCGAACCATCGACCGAGGAGGTACCTCGAAAGGTGACATCGAACTCGCACCAGTCCCAGTGGCCATTCCCCTTGCGGACGAGATTGCACTCCTCTGCCAGTGGCTCAATGGCTTTGGCGAATACAGTCAAGGGCAGTTTCCCTTTGAAGTTGCGCTCACCAAGGGTCAAACGCAACGGCATAGCGCACGAGCCAATGTAGGCGTCAATGGGGAGGTCCTTGATGAAATTGTGGAAAATCAAACGCTTTCCGTCTCCAGCACTGTCGAGCGACGATGGTTGTACTGCGCCGCCATCATTTACGGGTAGTTGGGGTGAAGAAGGGAGGTACTCCCTTTCCTCTTCCTCCTCTTCCGCCTCCCCCGCCTCTTCCAGCTGCTCATTGTCCTCGTTCTGTGCTGGTCGAGTGGCTGGCGGCTCATCTTGTCTAAAGCGACTTTTGCTGGCCGCCTCTGCAGGTTCCTCGTTCTCTTCTTGGTCTGTTTCCTCGTCGACCTGCCCCGTTGCGCTCGCTTTGATATCGTGAGATAAACCATGAGCTTCTTCTTCGAGCTGCTCTGTTGCAAGCGCGGCATCCTGCTGTGTGCTCTTTCCTCCTTCTCCTGGCTCCAAATGTACTCGATTGAGTTGCCTCTCATCCACTTCTTCTCCTTCTCGAAGGAGGGGC
Organism: Acaromyces ingoldii; assembly: GCF_003144295.1. Lineage (NCBI taxonomy): Eukaryota > Fungi > Basidiomycota > Exobasidiomycetes > Exobasidiales > Cryptobasidiaceae > Acaromyces > Acaromyces ingoldii. The sequence goes on along the minus strand of NW_020290249.1, from coordinate 3,012,710 downwards.
GAAGGAGTGGGTGCCTGGGCCTGCGTGTCTTGAGCTTTGCGGGTTTTCGGAAAGCCATCTGGTCGGCGGCCGTGCCAGGCGAGAGGCATGTCGTCCTCGGAGTCTGACGACGACGGATCTTCGTGTGATTCTATCCCAGTCATCGCTTTTTCTACATCGAAATGGCACGTCTGCCTCTCGTCCAGCGCTGAATGGGGGATATCTTGAGGTTCAATCTCGTGCTGACGGTCGAAGGTCTCTATCATCGGCCCTCTGTTCAAGGTCTTGACCTCTTCTTCGCACCACGCCCCCGCTTTCTCCATCGGTGTCGCCTCTGGTATGGCTGTTGGTGTGGCCGGTGAGGTCGTCAAGGCCGACACGGAGCTTCGTCTTGAACATGGCGCTTTCTCGTCATCGGCCGCATCCTCGCCCATTTTGGACCTTACAGCTGGCGAGAGGGAAGGAGCACCGTCGTCATCGTCGTCGCGCAGCGCGTATTCGTTTGTCTCCGTTGCAGTCTCGGCCAGCGCTGAGACGGCCACACACAGCCATTTTGGCAGGTCGTCCTCGTGCTGCCTGACAACGGTCGCAAAGGCCAAGACAGCTTTGCTGAGCTTTGTCGACCTGTCCTTCTCGTCGTTGTGGATCGTGCGTGCGATAATGCCCTTGACATCCTCTCGCGACGACGACGGCGGCGACAATGACGGGCATCCATTGTGATTTAAAGCAGACGATCCACGGCTGCAGCGAATGTCGACGCAGGCGCCCTGGAAGGCGGGCGTTGGAGTAATCCGCACTGCGCTGCGTTCGAGGTCCTCGAGACGCTTGACCGTCGCGAGCAGCAGCTGCTCCATGCTTTCGAGCGTCTGCATGGTGGTATCTATAAGCCTCCGTACACGTATGTGGACGGTGAGAAGTGGACGGAGGGGAGGGGACAGCGGAGGAGAGGGCATACAGCGGTCGCCCCCGCTGCTCTTGAGAAGGGGAGAGCAGGAGTGCAACGCTTCAGCAGACAACAAAGGGAGATTCAAGAAAGTGAAAGCGAACTCGCCGCGGCACGGCAGTGGCCTGTGGCCGTTCTCATCTCCTCCCACCAAGTCGCAGGTCGCTGTCGGTGAGTTTGATTCGCCGGCTGCAGCTTCTTCGCCGTTGCACCGAGCTGCCAGCCTCAAGCCACAAAAATGACACTGTAGTTGGGCTGATTTTCGTGCGCTTCTTTCTCTAGCGCCAATTTAATGACTACTTGGCGGGGGCGGCGGACAAAGGGTCCGTGACGTGCACTTGAACAGAAAACAATAGCAGATGCGAGGTGAAAAAAAGCGGACAAAGGGAAGATCCGAGCGCAAGTGGAGTTTAGCAGAAGGAGAGCAGCGGCGGCAGATGGTCGTGTCAGCGGTCTCATCAACAGCAGCACAGACCAACGAGCTGATTGGCTGGGTGACATGAGTACTTTAAGAAAGCGAGCGCTCTTCTCTCCTTCGTCTACATCACTCCAATTGCACACACTGAAATCCACCCACCAGCAAGCAGAGAGCCCTGATGCCCGCGTCTCAATCTGTCCTGTGCGACGCAGCGTCGCCCTCTGCCAATCCCCTGCGCCACTTTGCGGAAACCATTGGCCAGATGACGCATGCGCTCGAGACAGAGATGGCACATACCCAGGCTCAGCTCCGCGGCAGCATCGAGGACTGCTGCGGCCGCATTTCCTCGCTCGAGCGCGCGCACGAGGCCAACAGGCCTGCTCTGGCACAGCTCGATTCGCTCCAAGAGGGCGCGGCGTCGGTGGAGCGGAGGATGCGCATCATCGAGACGGCCCAGATCCAACTGCAGGAGACGTGCGACTCGCTGAGGAGCGAGGCCAAGCGGCACTTTGTCGAAGGACGCAGGCGTCTCGATGCAATGGATACAAAGCTCGCTCAAGCATCGTCAGCAGCGGCAACATCTACGAGCAGCAAAGACGAGGAAAAGGCCCGCGCGACGAAGCTGCTCGAATTGCTGAAGCCCCAGCTGTCGAGCATCGTCGCCCACACCGTGATTCATGTCCTCGGCGAGATGCAGGCGCCCCGTACCGCCACTGGCCAGCAGGACAGCAACATGGTCTCGCCCTCGGCCAGCTCGATCTTTTCGAGCTGCCGCACGGCAAGCGATGCTGCTGACAGCCCCACAAAGGAGCCTGCGCCGCAACTCGACCTGCAGCAGCGCCTCGCACTCGAGCGCCTCATCCACCACTCGGACCGCCTCGTCAAGGACGGCGGCATGCGGTACCAGCCGATCCTCTCGGCGCCCGTCTTTGGTGCCACGTCGACGTTCCAGCGCCGCGGTTCCGGGGCGCAAGCTCCCTCTCCCTCTCCCACCTTTCGTCCTCCCCATTCGGCCCGGGCATCGTCACCAACACCGTCCGCAACCGCGTCGCAGGCGTCGCGAGCGGCATCGTGCCAGGCAACTACGAGCAGCAAGCCACCGTGGGCCAACAGTCTGTGGTACAACCCGTCGGTGCAGCCTGAACAAGCACCGACGCAGGCACCAGCCCAGACACCGCCTCCTCCGCAGACGCAATCGCAATCGCAATCGCAATCGCAACTGCAGACGGTGAGGACGCTCCAGGTCTCTGCATCGAACGTGGCCGTGACGACTCCGGCAGGGGCAAAGAATGGAGCCATGGCCGCCTTGAAGAAAGAAGCCAACGAAGCACAGAGCGCCAACGTCGTCTCTGCGATCCAGGATCTCGTCTCTCAGGTGCATCTGGGCGACGGTACCCGGCCCCGGTCCAGCTCCAGGTCCAGCAGTGGTCAAGCTAGTGCGGCCACTGGCTCTGCTAGTGACCACTCGAACGACACTGCAAACACTACCCCCGCCGAGGTGTCGAGCAGTGTCACGCCAAGCACTGTTTTTAGGCCAGCTGCGACTGATCCTGCCCTTACCACCTCGCGTGCTTCAGCCAATGCAGCCAGCGTCGCCTCGAGCAGGCCCACACCCAGCAGCGCCTCGAACAGGCCCACACCCAGCAGCGATACAGCGACCGGCTCGAGGGGCGCCGCGGGCGTTGACGGGGTCGCTACCACGGCGCAAGCTCCTGCAAAGCACATTCTGCCTGCACCGAAGAGCAATGCTCCCCCCTCCTCTGCTGCTAGTAGAATTCCGGGCATCCCCGCCGATTCGACGAGACCAAATTCGAAGAAGAGCAGCGCTGTCGCCAGCAAGGAGAACAGCGCAAATCCCACGCAGACGACAAGTTCCAATGTGGTAGACTTGGTTTCACCTGAGACCGCTCCTACTGCTTCTCAAACGCAGACTTCCAGTAATACTCAGTCACCTTCCTCTCAAGTTTCGCCCATTCAACGTCCAGACACGACGCCGGCAGCTGCGACAAAGAGCCCACCGACACGTTGTGAGCTACGACAGGAGACTTCAGCAACGACGTCTCCGACCGTCACTCGCGCCAGCAGCGCTGAGAAGTCTGCTGAGCACGTCGCCGGCCCACGGAGTGAGCCACCGCGCGCCACAGAGGGGGCCTCGACTCACGGACAAGAGACCACTGGCGGAAGAGAGGACAATGACAGCGGTGACGGCGGCGACGCCAGAAGTCACTCCCCGAGGATGCATACGAGCACGTCAAGAGAGGTGGCCAGAAGAGCCATGGACCATCTCTTCGATCCAGATTTTTTGCCCGAGAGAGCACCCTGGTATCGCAGGTGCCTGTATGCGTCGCGGCACTTCTCCGATGTCCCCGTCCTGGCCTATTTAGACCTGTCCAAGTCGCCCCTGATTGTCAATGTCAACCAGACGACGAACGTGACGAGAATCTCGCGCACGCTGGCCGACATTCTTCGAGAGCATGCTCGGCGGGGGCTGGGCACCAACGAGCCACCTGTGTTCAGTGAAGAGGGAGACTTGTGCAGCATGGTGCTCCAGATCCCTGGGCGAGACGTGCACACCGGCGACGTCGACTTTGTCATCCGGATGTTCCACTTTCTTATCGTCCCAGACGCCAGACTCGTCAAGGACATTGTCATTGGCAAGGACCAGCTCGGCAGAAACTGCCTCACACACAAGCCCAGGGGCCAGCTCTTGTTTACGTCCAGGTCTGGGTCCGAGATTATGGTCACTCAGACAAAAAAAGCATACCCTCCTGCTGCCAGACGGTGCAACACCACCACCCATTACGAGCGTGCTGCTGCCGAAGGGCACCGTGAGCATCCGCGTGAGCAGCAGTCGACCATGACCGCATATACGGACGCCCGTGAACCTTCACCACGACGCTGGCCCGACCCGGCGCAGCAGCAGCAGCAGCAGCAGCACATGCACCGTTATTCGCCACCGGAGACGGCCGACAGCAACCAGGGCACACACGGTGCGTCCAGAAAGCACGCGCGTGACGAAGAGGGCGAGGACGGCGGCGAAGCGGCTCCCTTTCGACCGGCCCCGCCCGTGAGACAGAGGACCGCACCGACAGCAGCCGCGTACGAGCACGGGTCGGGAAGCCCACCGGATGCTTCGAGGGGCGGCGTGTCTCTCCGAGAGCGTCTGGCGCCTGCACCCATCCCATCCCTTCTCGAGCGCATCTCGTGAGGCCGTCACTGGAGCCTTGGTGCTCGACCAGCGCCCTTCTTCTACCATCGAGGTTTACAAAGGTAAGTGCGCTGTATTTCCATCCATGTATATAGTGTCTTCTGCCCTGCCGTAGCTCCTGTGCCGTTAATATTCTCCCTGATGAATGGGCCTACACCTGCTGCTTCTCTCTTTCTCCCATCTCACTCTCTTCTTCGTATGCCACACAAGAAAGGGATGTGGAAACTGTCGCTCGTCATGAAAAGAATGAAAGAACGTGGGCCATTAGTACAAGCAGGGGGCGACGATCGTCTACAAGCCTGCGGGCAGCATCATGTCCTTGCCGACCTTGTCGCCGGCCTCGAACTCATCGACCTCTGCGCCATCTTCATCGTCGTCATCCTCTGCGTCCTCGTCGTCGTCGTCCTCGCTCATCTCTTCATCATCCTCGTCCTCGTCCAGCGCGGCGCCGTTCTTGCCCTCGCCCCTCTGCGCAGCCGCCGCCGAGGCCCGCTTCTTCTTCTTTGCCCGCACAAACTCCTTGCGGTCCTCGTCGCTCAGTGCGAGGTCGTCGACGCGCTCTGTCGCTGCCTCCCACACGGCAAGGGGCACGAGGCGGAACTTTGCGTCCTTGATCATGAGGTGCTTTAGGATCTGGGCCTGTGCGCGCATTGACCTTGTTATGAGCTTCACACAGAAGAGTAAATGAAAGGAGATGAAGCACTCACGTTCTCGGGCGACAGCTTCTGGCCGGCGGTGGAGACCTGGTAGGGCTGGAGGAGCGTCGGCACACCCCGCTTGAGCTCGGTGGGCATGCCCAGCTTGCGCAGCTGCGGCTCCAGCGGCGCCGGCAGCGTCTCGGGCGGGTCGAGCGCCATCTGGACAGGGCCTGCCGTCGGAAGTGTGTACTTGTTCGTCAGCATTTTATGTTCTTCTACCATTCTAACGTGCGAGAATTGCTCACCGGCTGGCAGGAGCACATCCTGTGTGGCTGTATGCCCACTCCTGGCAAAGTCCTCTCGTTCATGGTCCTTGCACCAGTCCAGCACCTCGTCGCGGGCGCTGTCGGTGAAGAGGAGGCCGACGCTGCCATTGAGCCGCGCCGTGAGGCCACTGAGGCCAGTCCGGAGCTCCTCCTCGGGCGTAGCACCCAGCGCACGCGCCACGACGCGGTTCTTGCCATAGATGATCTGCGAGCCGTTGCTCTTCCAGAGGGCGCGCACCTCGTGCAGGTGCGCCGCCCGCATGTTGCGGCAGCCAAAGAGGACCACTGTCGGGTGCGCCTGCGCCGCCTCGCGCACCACGTCCATATGCGACGCCTTGCGGTCCCGCGTGTTACGCTTCGGCACCCGCGTGAGTGCCACGACCTTGTTTCGCTTTGCTCGTGGCATCTTTCCGTCCTGTCTACCTATGGTCGATGAGAGAGTTGGACGAGCAGGCAGGGCCCAAATTAATCGAAACTTTTTTTTTTTTGGACAGAGAGCGCGCTTTCTTCCATTTTGCAAAATTTTGGATTAGGTAAGCTGGAGGACAGGAAGTCCTTTCTTGACAGATTCGTCTCAGAAATAAGGCTATTTAGAGCGCGTCTTGCGGATCTAAGCATGACCATGCGCACCGCAGAGCGCAAGTAGTAGCAGCTTCGGCGACGATGGCTTCCATGGCTCGCACACTGCCAAGACACACGGCGGGTACGACTGCGGCGTCGTGCGAGGTGTGCCGCACCCGCAAGAAGCGGTGCGACCGGCAGGTGCCGCGGTGCAGCTACTGCCGCTCGAGCGGGTCGGCGTGCGTCTACCGCTCCCCGCTCGTGCGTGGGCCCCGGCCGGGTTGGCAGCACGAGTGCCTTGTGCGCGCCCTCGATGCCGAAGAGGCGCTGCGACAGCTCCTGAGCATCGAAAATGTGAGGCAGGAGGTGGCCAAGCGGCGCGGCAGGTCATTCGGACCCAGGCGCTCTTCCTCCGAGAGAGCAAGTGGGGATCAGAAGAAGATCGCTGAGCGGTGGAAGCAGAGGCCGCTAGGCAGCACGTGGGACGAGGTGCTTCACTTTGCGCAGGAGCAGGAGCAGGAGCAGGAGCAGGAGCAGGAGCAGGAGCAGGAGCAGGAGCAGGAGCAGGAGCAGGAGCAGGAGCAGGAGCTACCGGACGAAGAGGAGACGGCGAGCGCCGATCTGGACTACGTATCCACGAAAGATGATCGACTTCCTGCCACACTTTCACACCAACGCCGAGCGGAAAGCCTCTCTATTGCTCTCCCACCGCCGCCCAGCAAACAGCTTCTGCACAGGCAAGGCACGGAGATCATTGAAGACGATGATTTCTGGTAGTGTGCATCATGCATTCGGCCCTAGGTGATTGTGTCAAACGCTTCTTCAAGCGACAGTCAATTCTATACCATGAATGCCAGAACCTACGGCGATGTCTGCCCAGTATCGCTTCGAGCATCGAAGACGCCTTGATTCTTCTATCTGTTTTTTACTTATTTACCACAGCCCCTCTTGCAATTCGGATCTCGCTCTCTGGCCTACCCTTGATCGAGCTCAGTGCAGCTGTTGTGATTCCTGCCAGAGAATTTGAAAGCCGTCATGCGCGATTTCAAGCGCGGTGAAAAGATTCACCGACGACGCCTGGTCGCGACTGAAGAGGAGCTCATGCAGTGAAGTCTGACTCTTCTCTGCAGGAAAGGCAGCCTCATCCCCCGATTGATCCTTGCTGTCCATGTGCGCATTTCGCTCACAGTGGTCCACGCCGTCTGCCGCTACAAGAGAAGGCGGAAACAGAAGAAGCAACGGCGATGATGGCGCCAGAAAGAACGCGAGATGCAGGTGGAGGCGGAGCAAACGCGAGGCCGTGCGAGCATTTCTCTTCGTCGCGCTGCGACGACGACGACGATGCGACGCCGCGGCCGAGCGCGCCCATGGACCGGTACGCCGAGCGAGGAAGCCTGCAGGCGGTGCCCGATGCAGCGGACGGAAGAGGCAATACTCAAACGTGGAGGAAGACACCGTCGACTCACTTTGTCGGCTCTTCGTCGGGCATCTATTTCAACAAGACGGTCCTCTCCTCGTTTGCGCCCTCGAGCAGCGCATCAACCACGGGCGCATTCGACCAGGTCTTTGTCCTGAGCGAGGACGACCCCAGCTCGAAACAAGCATCGAGAATAGAGGAGGCTGACACACGGCCTGAGTCGTTGCTGCCATTTCTGCGCGGGAATGCCGCACCTCTGCCGACACTCGGGCGAGGAGTGGCCTGCGCCAGGCGCTACTTTAAAACGTGGCACCACCTCCTGCCAATGATCGATGGCAAGGCCTTTCTCGCCGATCTGCGCTGTCTCCTGTCGCCTTTCGACACCCTCGATCGTGACTCCATAGACAGGCGCGCGCGCCTCAGCGCGTCCTACGCATACACAGCCACCGTCCGCGCCGTCTTGAGCCTGGCCCAGACCACAGTTGACGGGCCGAGCGACTGGTCATCGAGGGAACTAGCAGGGCTGTCCCTTACCAGCGCAGGACAGGTCCTGTGCTACCTGCCGCACCTCATCGCCGCCTCGCACCACGACAACCTCGGCGCGATCCAGGCCATGCTCGCCCTCGAGCTCTACCTCGTCGTCACCTTCCGCCTGCGCGCAGCCCACCAGCTCGGCGCCATCGCCGTCCGCCTGGGCCAGGACGCCGGCCTGCACCGCTGTCCGAGCCGGTACGCCATCTTTGCCAAGAACCCTGCGTCGATTGTGATGCGCAAGCGAATCTGGTTCTCCCTCGTCAGCCTCGACCGCTTCACGACGCAGCAGCTCGGCATGCCGTTTGCCGTCCACGAGGACGACTTTGACGTGTGTCCGATTTTGTCTGTCGAGAGGCATGCGCCGCCTCCTTCTTCGTCTTTGTCTTATCATTGGACGACCACCAAGACTCAGGACGATGAAGTCGAAGCGATGCGGCAGGAAGCCAAGTGCGCTACGCTGCAGTCCTTTGCCAGTCTGCAGCGCCTGAATGCGAGGTGCGCTGAAATCTTTAATCAGAACATCGATCATAGAAACGTCGATGGTAAGTCGCCAAGTCTCTTTTGGTAGCGAGGAGCCGTGGGCTGAGTGAAGAGTGTGCGACCAGACTCACAGGTAGCGTCGCTGCGCATTGATCTCGAGCGATGGTGGAATGAGCTGCGCTTGGGCGACGACGTCGACGACGTCGTCGATAAACAGCGACCAGCGCAGGGATCTGCTGTGGAAGAACAATCCTCCTTCTTTCGCGTGGGCTACCACCAGGCGCTGCTCAATCTCGAGAGACCCACATTGAGCCAACAGCCAGGGCTTCCTGCATTTCGGCTCGCAATGCAGTCGGCCATTCGGTCCGCGTGCGAGATTGTCAAGCAGCTCCACCGTGAGCTGTCTCCGGGTTCCGCTCCTTCTCGATCTGGCACCCCCTCGCTCGCGACGCGCTGGCCAGGCTTCGTCAGTGCTGCCTACCTCTCTGCGCTTGTGCTGGCCTATGCGGCACGCAACGACGAGTTCGATCGCGACCTGGCCACGCGCTACCTGAACGCTGCCGTCGCTATTCTAGATGCCTTTGGAAGACGATGGAAGGGGGCAAAGTCGCATGCCTCGGTGGCCAAGGTGCTCCTCGAGCATGTTGGGACCTGGTCTGGATCAGCATCTTCTAGGGCCAGGAAGAGGCCGTTGTCCGCGGCGGAGGTAAAAGAACAAGAGGATCAGAAGAGCGAACACAGAAAGACACGAAAGCGAGAGGCGGGAGAGAAGCAGGCCGGCTTAGTCGCGAGACGGCGGCAAACAGCTGCAAAAGCTACTGCGGCAGCAGTGGGGCCATCTCTTGTGTCGCCACCTGCGGTACCATCAGCAGCAGCACCAGCAGCACCAGCAGCAGTGGCAGCAACAGATGCAATAAAAGATACACCGACAGAATCACAAATGCCGGCACATGGTGACGGCGATGCGCCCCCTTCTCTCTACCTTCACCCCGAGCACCAGCATCTCGATTGTTCTCTTAATAGCAACACAAGCAGCGCCTCAACGACCTTCGATCACGCAACTCTTCTAATTCCCAGCTCCCTTTTTCCCGAACCGTCACAAATGCAGGGCGGAGCAGCAAACGACTTCGCCTTGGATCCTTTCTCATACCCTGACGCTTCTTCCCTTTTCGCCTGCCTTGACACTTCTGACCCGTCCTGGGACGCTCTTCTGGCGCAGGCGACGCAGTTCTTGTCTCCTTTGTCAGAGTAGACGAACTATATCTACCACTTGTTCCTGCGTGCGGATAATAGAATCTTTTCAGCAGGGGCGCCATTGAGCAGGCAAAAAGACTTTATCTGCGGTGAAAGGCGTGTACAGTCTCCCTTGTTTCTCTGAGTGGGTGGTGTACCAACGTGATCTACCTGCTTCTGCTCGGCCCTTGTCGCAGCGTTCTCCACGCCCTGCTCGCCACCAAAGTTGCAAAATTGGAACAGTGCTGGTGTCACGCTCACGACGCGCGACAATGTAAAAACCACGTGCTGCCTGTCAAAAGAAAAGTGGGATCTCGAAATCCGAGTCGCAAGCTGAGCTTCGACCATCACCTCCAATCGTCCTCTTTCATTTGGTCATTCCGCCCCTGTCGTCCGAGAAGTTTTTGCTCGCCATTGGACAATCAGGGCGGCATACCCCTTCCTTCTTCTAAGCTATTCCTTCTTCCTCCCTCCTATTCCCCTGCTCTGCCCTTTTTGTCTCTGCGCCTTTGTTGTGCTTCCTACCTTTTTCTCAGCAATTTGCAGCCTTCTCTTTGCACCCCACCGGACACCTCTTCCCCCGTAAAAAGAGCTGAAGTTCTTTACTCTTGCCCAACATGGCGTCGGCTTCCGTCTACTACCGCTTCAAGTCCCAAAAGGAGCCGTCGCGCATCACCTTTGACGGCACGGGCATCAGCGTCTGGGACCTCAAGCGCGAAATCATCCTGCAGAACAAGATGGGAAAGGGCATCGACTTTGACCTGGCCGTGTACAATCAGGACACTGAAGATGGTGGGTATCTGGTGTGTCTACAGGGGGACATGGGCTCATGCTGACCTTCTGTGCCCGACAGAGTACAAGGACGACAACTTCTTCATCCCAAGGTCGTCGCAGGTCATAGTCCGCCGGTTGCCACCCTCGAAACCGGGCCGGGGCACCGCGGCCAACTACATCGCCGATCTCCAGGCAGCCGCTGCGGCCAATGCGATGGCGGCAGATGTCAGAGCGGCGGGCATTCCTGCTGGCGCACCGGGAGCAGCTGCAGGCAGCGCTGGGCCCATGGACCGGCGAGGGCCGATGTACCGGGGCCAGATGAGCATGCGTTTCGACGGCAGAGATGCCAGCGTTTCGGCCACACCAGGGCCGTCGTCTGCAGCACCAGCGCCCGTTCAGGCGCTGTCGACGGACCAGGATGGAGATGAGGCGGCCAGGATTGCGGCCATGTTCCAGGCCACGACGGAGCAGTGGGACGAGACGCAGGAGCGCATGGCTCACGCCACCTATCGCGAGCGCGGCGGCGCTCCTCGAAGAGGCGGTCCGCCTCGACCGATGACTGGCCAGCACCACGCTGCCGCCCAACACCAGGTCTCGGACCGCCCCCCGCCGATCGGCTACACCTGCTTTCGCTGCTACAAAAAGGGCCACTGGATCCATGACTGCCCGACCAATGACGACCGCGAGTTTGACAACAAGCCCCGGCTGAAGCGGACGACGGGCATTCCCAAGAGCATGCTCAAGACCGTCGAGGCGCCCACCGATGAGATGCGCAGCCAAGGCCTGATGATTACCCCCGATGGAAGCTACGTCATTGCTCAGGTCGATGAGGCCGAGTGGGAGCGGAATAGAGCCCAGGCAAAGGTCCTGACGCGTTCCGACGTGTACCAGAGCGTGCCCTCGGACTCATCGTTGGCTTGTCCGCTCTGCTCCAAGGTGATTCGGGATGCCGTCAAGACGCCATGCTGCTCGACGACGTTTTGCGAAGAGTGCATCCAGACGCACCTCCTGGACAATGACTTTACGTGCGCAGAGTGCGAGAAGCGCATCGCTGACCTTGGCGAGCTGCAGAGGGACGACGAGAAGCGGAAGGCGGTGCGGGAGTACATCGACAGCGAGATTGAGAAGAGTGAGAGGAAAGCCGAAGACATGGAGCGGGAGAAGGAGGAAAAGGAAAACGGCGGGGTCGCCAAGAGCGAGGAGGAGGGCAATGGTGTCGATGGCGGAGATCAAGATGAGCAGGACGCTGGAAAGGAGGGGACGGACGGCGAGGTCAAGAAGGAAGATGGCGAAGAGGACAAGAAACCGGTGCAGCCCCACGGCCTTCCGCAGAAGCCGGCCGAGGCGAGCATGGGACAATCGAGCGAGAACAACGAGGGCGAGGATGAAGGAAACAGCCAGGGCGACGACAAGGCGCAGCAACAGTGGAATCCGAGGGCTGCTCAGCAGATCATGATGATGCTCATGAACCCTCAACTGCCGCCACCGATGCGCATGCAGCTCCAGATGCAGCTCCAGATCATGCGCGCACAATTCCTTCAGGTCACGGGCACCAACAACCAAGGCGCCAAGAAGGAGCAGGGGGCCATGTCGAACGGGAACGGTGGTGGCAATCCGTTTGCAGGTCAGCACATGGGCGGCTTCGGTGCTATGGGTATGCCACCCATGCCTATGGGCGGCATGGGGATGGGAATGGGCATGATGGGGATGGGCATGAACGGTATGAACGGCATGGGTGGCATGGGCATGGGTGGCATGAACCCTTGGGCTTCGTTCCAGCAGGCCAATGCCAATGGGAATGGCGGGCAGGGACATTTCAATCCTCGAGTGCCCCCTCCCACAAACGAGGAGAGCGCCTACATGCGCCTGCCTGTCAATCAAAAGTGAGTGACCATGCTCTTCTGCAGCACCACGTTCGGGAGAAGAGGAACATACTGACATCTCGTTGTTTCTCAGCAAACGAGTCCAGGGTCAGAAGAGGGAGCGGCCCACGGACTTTTTGGAACTGGGCGCATCCGACAAGCAACCTCGGTATTAGTTGACTCCCTCTCTCGCATCTGTACTTGTATCCAGGACTCTTTGTGTCATCATCAGATGGACAGACTTGGTCAATATTGCATCTTCAATCGTTCTTCACGACCTCTCCCGTTGTGACCGTGCTCACTTGCGTTCTCGTCGATTCATCATCTAACGTTGATCATCATTATTGGATTGGATCTGAGCTGAACGAAGAGGGAGGGTGCGATTTGTACATGATGTTTCTTGTGTGGATGAAGATGAGAAGAGGGGTAATTGAAAAATTTGACAAAGTGACCGAGACATGCCGTGAAACGTGGACTGATGATATGAGAATTGGGGCAGACGAGAGAGAGAGAGTCTGAGTGTGTCTCTCGATTGATGCGAGGGTGATGGGGAGGCGAGCCAGCTACAGTTCCTCTTCCTGATCCATGGGTCGAGAATGAAGGTGGTGCTGGGTCGGAGGCTGGTGTTGGTGATGCTGGGCTGTTGAATAGCCAAACGAGGAGGAGGAAGAGCCACGATGCACGCCGACGAGCCAGCCAACCTCGTGCTCGAGTCGGCTCTTGAGCGCATTCAGCGTCGACCGCATCGCCTTGGCCGGATCGTCCACAGAGGCTTCTGCGTCGCCCTGCTGCGGCGTCACGAGCGCGTTGAGCGACCCGATCCATCCTCGCACCATTTCAGCGCCAAACATCTTGCCCTCTTCGTTGACGGCTTTGGCCACTCGCTCAAAAAGCCGCGTCCACTGCAAGGCCAGTTGGGGAAGGAGCTGATTGACGATGCTGTTCGGCGAGGAAATGGCCATGGTGTGGGTAGGCAGCATCTGGCTCAGTTGCTTGACCGCCTCGCAGCTGCCAATGCGGAACAATGGCCCGGGCTGCTGCCGGTCGAGGGCAAACATCGAAGCCGTTCTTGGAACGGCCGGTAATGCTTCAAGAATGCGAAGCGCCCTGACGGTGACGAGATGAAGAAAGTTGAAGGTGGTCGAGACATGCGGCCGCTCCCGCTTGCTCGATCCTTCTCCCGTTGATGACGGTGTCGAGGGCAGGTCTTCGTCGACAAAGAGGGGAAGAAAGCCCTGAGCGGTGTGGACAAATTCGGCCACAGGGCTCCTGAGCCGTCCCCAAGCGAACTCGGCTCGGACCTCATGCTGGCCCGCACTCGGCAAGGCCGCTCTGATGGCCTTCTCTGCCTCGTCGAGCGCCGGCTCGATCGAGTCGAGCGATGGCGAGGGCAGAAGCGAGACGATCTGGTCCCTGAGCCCGGGATCGGAGCTGCTTTGAAGGAGCTTGTGGAAGAGAGATAAGAGCGATGGCTTGTCCAGGGTGGCTGTATGACGTCGACAGTCAGCATGGTGCGCTCATTTGCAGCACAGTGCAAACATAAACTCACCAAGAATTCGGCCAACATCCACACGATCGGCCATCGAAGTCTGTCTGCCGGTACCGCTTTCGCTCGGCGCAGATTTGCTTGAGGTGGTGCTGCTGGCTGGGAGAGACGGACTTTGGCGTGTCGCTCCCTCGTCGAGGCTCATGAGACCGACAGCGCCAAGACCAGCTCGCATGCGCTTGGGAAGTGTCTGCCGGGAGCTGGCCATGGGTCGGTTCGACAGCGGGCTCCCGCTCTTCTCGCGCGAGGGTCCCGCCGTATCCATCTCACTGTCGCTATCTCCATCGTCATCGTCCCGCCGCCGCTTGGCCTCCGATCGTCTCGATGTGCTGGGCACAGACTGGTAGGCTGGCGAGGCAAAGCGTGCTGAAGAGGGCGAGAAGTGAGAGGTCGGCGTAGCCGTCGATGGTTGACCCCATTGCTGGTGCAGCGCAGAAGATTGCGGCGTCGAGGAGCCAGACGAGCCAAAGCCAAAACCGAAGCTCAGCGGTGTTGGTCCATGGTGGACGGGCGTCGCCTGAAAGGGGATCTGGTGAGATGCTTGCGTGTTTGGCGCCAGGGACGTAGAAGAATACGAGGATGAGGAGCCGTCAGGCTGGAGGTGGGTGGCTGGGGAGTCGTGCGAAGCGTGGCGGTGGAGCGAGGAGGGGGTCGGTGGGGTAGAAGCCAGTGGAGGCATGGCGATGATCGGTGATCCGTAGTGGTATACCATCGTCTGCTGTCGTAGACGGCACAAGGTAACCTCAGGCGAGAGGGGCGGCCGACGATGAGCTGGCCCGCCTCTCGTTGGGAGTGCAGACTGACTGGTTGGTGGTGAGGGAGCCGCTTGGGTTTACAGGGCGCGCGGCTCCAGGCAAAAAATTCAGAGCAACACGTGAAATTCAGATGCTCGGCTCCTCGCACGGTCATTGGCCTTTGTCAGGACCAGTCATGGCAATGCTAATGGTAATAGTGGTACATATGAGTTGGTTGTTCCTGGCCCTATCGTGGCCCCTGCTGTCTGTCCACCTCGTCCCATCCTCGCGTATGATAACTGTTGGTGTACTTGTACGGGTCCCATGCGCCACTGCGTGTGATGTCTGTGTGAAACAAGTCGTCCCGTGAGTCCGAAAGACTGGTGTATGCGCGCTGATTAAGCTCCATGTCTGGGAGCGGGTGGCCCTTGAAGACGTAAATGCCGTGGTGAGCAAGCGAGTCCATCTTGAGGCGCCAACAAGGACCTACGTTGTAGATGGGCAGCCTGTAGCTGTCGAAGAGCGCTGTCCGATAGTTGACCCATCGCCTGACTCTCTTCCCCTCGTCCTCCTCGTCGCTAATTGTAATCTCCCCTTCCTCTTTCACTTCACCCTTTGGAATGACGTCCCTTTCCTCCTTTGCTCCTTCCTGCGATGCATCACCCACTCCGTTTGCGCCTTTGGGCTCTGCTTCTCGCTTCGCCTCTATTCCCTTCGCCTCCACCGTGGTTTCGCTCAGCTGTGGGATATCCTCGAATCCCTGTAGTGGCCGCGCCTCGATCCAAGCGCTGTCCCCCTCGTACAGTGCCCACAACCTCTTCAGCGGATTGGTACCGTCGCTCGAGGCCCAGCCCGGCGGGTAGCCCCAGCGGAGCATCATGTATAGAAACGGCAGCTCGTCGCGCTCGGCATCGACGACTCCGAGCGCCCGCTGGAGCTCCGTGCTCGCCATGCCGGGCTGGAACGTGTCGAGCCATCGTAGACGCTCTGTCCGCCAGCGCTCTAGGAGGTAGAAGCGCTCGGCAAAGTCGCGCGGCGGCTGGCCGTACGATCTTGTTGCTCGCGCGTCCGCTGCAGCGATTCTTGTTGGCCCGCCTACTGCCGGGTTGCTCTTGTTGTCGTCATCGTCGTTGCCATCGTCGTCGTCGGGGGTGGCGGGCCGGCGCGCAGCCTCGAAAAAGGCACGATTCTTGCGAATCGTCGCCTGGTGGAGCGGGCGCGGACAGGCGCGCAAGCTGTGCTCGAGCGACTCGCAATTGAAGCAGCCAGACTGCGTCGATGGCTCAGCCGCCGCCGCCGCCGCCGCCGTCGCCGAAGAAGCTGCGCCGAGCAGCGAGGAGCCGCACGGGCGCTCAAAGAGGTGGTAGGCTGCTGCCTCGAGCGACTGGTCTGGGTCAAAGTACGCCGCATCGGTGGGGTTGGCGTCGACGATGAACGATACCTCCTCGCCTTCTTCCTCGTCCGAGCTCATATCCATGTCGACCACACCATCCGACTCGCACGCTTCGTCAATGCCCCGGCCACCCTTGCTCTCGCCCTTAGCCTCGCCCTCACCCCCGCCACGGCCGTGCCCCTCGCCATGGCGTCGTTGCATTGGTACGTCTCCCTCAAGGTGCAAGGACCATCGCGCTGAGGCAAGAAAGAAGACACAAGTGGAGGGGCGACTGCGCTTTGTTTTTAGACTGCCTTGAGCGCATATTCTGAGACGTGAACGGATCTCTAGGCGCGAGCAGACGACGAACAATCAAGCCCCCTTTCCTCATTCTCTCGACACGCAAGTTGTTCAGACCCCATCTATGTCTGTATTGTATGAATGATGATCTACATTGTCCCATTGTGATTGCAGCTTGCATGCATCAGTCGCTGTCCTCCTCTTGTGCCCCCTCGTCGTCGTCGTCTTCCTCCTCTTCCTCCTCTTCATCGTCCTCCTCGTCCTCATCCTCTTCCTCCAGCACAAACTTCTCGTTCTTGGCACTCGTGTCGGGCAGCACGACGACACCAGCCCCAACATCGCAGTCGCGCAAATTGCACCGTGCGCCCACACTGGCGCCGTTGCACACAATGACATTTTCCAGCTTGGCGCCCTCGCCCACGGAGCAGCCGTCGACGAGGATGGAGCTGCTGATGCGCGCGTTGCGGCCCACCTCGACGCGCGCACCCACGACGGACCGCTTGATGCTTGCGCGGTCCAACAGGCGGGCCTGAGGCGCGACGAGCGAGTCCGGCGAGACCTGCGCCGTGTCGGACGACGAGGCGGCGGCAGACCCAGCAGTCGAGCTCGGACCGTCATCGGCAGATGGAGGTGCGAGTACCTGGGGAATGGCAAAGGTCGAAGATGCCGCCGTCGTCGCAGAAGAGGAAAGGGCCTTGAGGAGCTGCAAGTTCATCACAATCAGTCTGTGCTGACAATTACACAGCTCACTCGCTCGCTCAGCGCTCACTCACCCATCGGTTGCACTCGAGGAACGTGGGGATGGTGTTTGCCCGCGCAACGAACCGGGGCAGGCCCGTCTCTGGATCGACATCGGCCACTGCTGACGGATCTGCTCCCGGCGCCGTGCTCCCACGCGCGCCGCCGCCGAGCTTCGTCACGACGGCATAGCACCGCACCTTGCCCTCGGCAGCGGGCGCCGACAGCGTCGTGCTCCGCTTGATCGACTCGTGCCGTAGCGTCTGGCTGCCCTGCCTCGCCAGCGTCTCGAGGTCCACCACATCGTCGCCGCGTCTCGCCTGGGCCTCGGCGTTGTTGTTGTCGTCGTCGTCGTCGTCGTCGTCGCTGGCCAGGGCGCCGATGCCGGCCTTTTCAGCAAAGCCCTTCATCCACGAAGCCTTGGCAAGCAGCGGGACGACGTGCTCGCGCAGGCTCGTCAGCTCGCGCCGCGCCTCGAGCAGCGGCAGCACCTGGTGGCGATTGAGGATGTATGCGTGGGCATCGAGCAGGCCCGTCGAGAGGCGCAGGTGTGGGTGGCGCGCCAGGAGCGAGTTGCGCAGCGAGACATCCATCGTCGCGTCGGGCTCGTCCTCGAGCAGCACCAGCGCCTGGCCCGCGGCTGCTTTGGCTGTGTCTGTGTCTGCAGGCACGAAGCCGGCGAGGAGCCGCGGTGGCCCGTCCTTTTCGCGCTCCTTGCCCGTCCCTTCGCCGGCATTGCGCTCGTAGAGGGCACAGCAGAGCGTCGGCACGCCCTGGGCGCTGGCCTGCGCCGACACATACGCATCGATGAGCGTTCGCAGCGGGAGTGACGGGCTCAGCAGGTCCACGGGCAGCACCAGGGGGTCGGCCTGGGGTAAGCTAATAGGTCAGTGGGTTGTCATCAGAAGGAGAAAAGACCAACACGCACCTCGAGCCTGCCGATAGTGTCGAGCCACCGCAGTAGCTCTGCGGTGCCGGGCACGGCTGTCCGCGGAAAGGGTCTTCTCCTCGTTGTCGATGAAGACTCCTCCTTTGCATCGTCGGTCGACGATGCCTGTGCGAGCGCGCCGTCGAAGGGCCCCAACGGCAAGAGCTCGACCCTGATGGCAGCGCTGTCCACCGCCTGGCCCGACGGCACCTTGCCCTTTGCGAGCCCTTCCCAGACGTAGATGTTGCTCCCCGACGCCGCAGTCGCCCGCTCTTCCTTTTTCTTTTTTCCCTCCATCGACGACGGGACAGGCGGCGGCACGAGGCGGACGCCGGCGAGGGCGCGCGAGATGGCGCCGTGGTGCGCGCTGGGCGCCAGCACAATGGCGTGCGAGAAGCCGGCGCTGAGCACATTCTGGAGCGCATACGCAATCAGTGGCCGGTTCGCTAGGGGTACAAGGGCCTTTGGCAGCGGTGCGGCCCGGTTCTTTTGCGAGGCATCGGCTGACGCCGCGGAGCCTTCGACGCCGCCGCCGTTGCCCGTTCCACTACCACTGCCACTGCCACTGCCACTGGCGATGCCGCTGCCATTGGGCACCCGGATGGGACGGATGGGAAGCGACCCCTCGCAGATCGGATAAAGGTTTGACCCATGGCCGCAGATGATGACGGGCACGAGCGGTGCAGGCATCGTCCTCGTCTTTACTTCTGTCTGTCTTGGTTGTGGTTTCTTCTGTCCTCTAGCTCTCTCTCTCTCTCGGCGAGTCTTGTTCAGATGCCTCGAGAGTGTTGCAAAAAGTCAAGGACCGAGTCTTCTCAAACACGTGTTGGCTCCTCTTTTTTTCTCTGGCTCAGAGCGTAAATTCTTGAAATTCCAAAATTTTGGTTCCAGGAAGCCTCCGTCGTTTGTCGTTGTTCTCTCACTAGACACATCTTCTCGTCGTCGGACGACGGAATCTTGAGAGGAAGCGAATAATGGCAACGCCACGACAGCGCCGCAAAGCGCGGTCAGGCACGCACGCAGGGCCCTCGGCGCGCACGAAGCGGTCGATGCAGAAGCGCCTCGTGCGCGCGCCCGAGCTCAAGGGCGCCGATGTGCTCAAGAAGAATTGGGACCCCAAGCGGACGCTGCGCCAGAACTACGAGCGGCTCGGCCTCGTCGGCGACTTGCGCCTCAACGATGCCGGCGGCGCCGGTGGTAGTGGCAGTGGGATCAAGAGGAAAGAAAGGCCGGCGGACCAGATTCCGAGGAGCAAGCGCGGGGCGCTGGGGAGCACAATGGCGAGGATTGTGCGCGATGAGGAGGGCAATGTCGTCGATGTCGTCGAGGACCGGCCGCGGCGGGCGCAGACTGTCTGGGGCCAGGCGTTGAACAGCGACGAGGAAGACGAAGACGAGGATGAAGAGGATGAAGAGGATGGAGAGGATGGAGAGGACGGTCGAGACGAGGAAAGGGAGGAGGCCGAGGAAGAAGAGGAAGAAGACGAGGGCCAGGTGGTCAAGAAGCTGCAGGAGCTGGCCGACGCAAAGACGCCCGTTCCCCGCTTCACGTCCGTCGCAGAGCGCACCTGGCTCCAGCGCCTCGTCGACAAGTTCGGCGACGACGTCGAGCAGATGGCGCGCGACAAGACGGACAATGTGTGGCAAAAGACTGCCGGTGACATCAAAAAGGCGTGAGTAGAGGTACCCATCTGGTTGTGGACTGGCGAACTGATCTTGGATTTCTTCATCCCAGCATCCGCAAGGCGGGCGGCATAGAGGCACTCAAGGCGTCTTGAGCGAGGGGAAAGCCATGTGATGAGGTTGATTCATTGTAATACTATCTGCTGCTTGTCTGTTATTGCTACAATTGTGCCTTCTTCATCAGAGCGATGCCGAGGCCTGCTTCTGCCTCAGCTGTCCTATCTCATCCTCGAGATTCTTGCGCAGTTCTCGCAGACGCTTCAGGTCTGCCTTGATCAATGTAGGAGATTTGTTGACCTTGCCGTTGCTCCCATCGCTGCCTTGTGGGGCCGCCGAGGCAGCGCCGTTGAGACCGACGTGTGCACCGTTGGCGACCGCGGCGACGGTGCCATTCTTTGGCCTTTGGAACACCTCTGGCTCTCCGTAGTCGAGCTCGCCGTCGCCGAGGTCCTTTTGGACCTCTTCTCGCACGACACTGCCAGTGAAGCTCGTCGGCAGGCCCATCTTTGCCATGGCATCAGCCGCGACAACGGCTGCCCGTGGAGGTGGTGGCGGCGGCGGCTGCAGCGGCAGAGCTACGACTGCCTCCTGACCGTTCCAGTTGGGCGTCTTTCCAAACTGCATCGGCAGATCCGGATGCAGCTGTGCAGGCTCGTCCACTGCAACGTCGTCGTCGTCTTCCTCGCCCTTCTTCTCCCGCGCGAGCTGGGCGCGTCCCATGGCAACAAATTGCTTGTATGCGTCACTGTACATGCTCGCTGCGACATTGACCTCTTTGTCTTGCGCTTCTCCTCCAACGTCGCCCACTTCGGCGTTGAGAACAGTGCGGAGATAAAGGTCCTGGCAGTTGACACTAGTCAAGCGGACGCCTGCTGGCACGGGCTCGTTGCGCTGCGAGGGACAGGGTACTTGCTCAAACTTCTGCTTTGAGACGACCACCGCCACGTCCTTCTTGGTCGCCGGCTTTTCCTTGGGCCCTTTTGCTTCGATAGCCTCGTCCTCGTCATCTGCTTCTGATTCAGACTCTGACTCGGACTCGGACTCAGAGTCCGAGTCCGAGTCCGAGTGGTGCGATGGAGCCTTTGGTGGGGGTACGATACCAAAGCTGCCCCCACCAGGCGGCAGGAGGTGCTCGTCGAGGTGCTGCCATCCATTCCCCTGAGGAGCAGGTCGACTGTGCTGTGTCCTCGTTGCCGCCGCTGCCGCCGCCTTCTTGTCCACCATCCAGCCCCTGGCTGTATCGTCCTCATCGACCTCCTCGCCCCTCTGCCTCTTCTCTGCCCTCTCCTTTGCCTCGGCAAAAGTGACCTCCCGCTCTTCCGCCCTGCGCTTCAGCAGCTTCTCCCGCTTCGCTCGGTTTGCTCGCTTCGTGCGAGATGTGCCGTTGCCTGGCGCGACCCAGCCGCCAGGAGGTGTGTCAAGGCGCTGTCGCGTCGATGTATTTGCGTGGCTCCCGTGATTTGTACCATTTTCTTTCCCGGTGAGCCGTGGCTCTTGCTTGCTTGACTCTTCGTCAGACGATGATGATTCGCTCGAGGAGTCGCCTGACGATTCGCTTGAGTCGCTCGATGAGGACGATGAGGATGAAGAGGACGCTTCGCTCGAGGAAGAAGACGACTCCGACTCTGACGACGAATCGTCTGAGACAGATGACGCCGACGAGGAGCGGGCGATTGATGCCACTGTGACTGCGTCTATGTTTGATGTCGAGGCGGCCGCCTTTTGCCTCTGGGCCATCTGCCGTCTGCGCTCCTCGAACGCAGTCATCGCTGCGGCTGCGCCACCACCTGCTGCACTGGGAGCTGACAAGGGCATCATCGAGAGGCCTGGAAGAGCAGATACTCCCGTCGGTGGCCTGGGAAAGTCATCTTCCTCGTCCTCTTGTGCGTCAAGGCGCTGTTTCTTCTTGGCTGGCTTGTCCATGGCGATCTCGCTCTTCATCAGAGCAGCGATCCTGGCCGCTTGAGCCATGAGGGGCTTCTCCTCGTCCCCGCCTTCATCTCCGTCTCCGCTCTCTGCACTGCCCAGCTGGTCACTCATTTCTCCGTCGCCATTCTCCTCTTTGGCAGCATGCTTGAGACGCCTTCGCTGCCGGTTCCTCTTCTGCGTCCGCCGGCTCCCTTCGCCGCACGAGCTTGGTTCCTGTGAGCCTAAAGACGAGCGCTGCCTTTCCCCTTGCTCCGACGCTGTCACCCTGCAAATGATTGCCGGATCCCTGGTCAGTTTCTTCAGCATTCGTCAAGAAGGCAGCGCAGACCGGACTCACTCCACGATGTCGTCGTCGCGCAGCACATCGCCCACGACGCCGTCGTCGACGATCTCGTAGCCCTGCAGGAGCAAGGTGATATCTTCTGTCCGCAGCTCTCGATCGCCTCCAGGGAAACCGCCGATGATGCTTGCGATTCGCGCCTTGAGCGACGCGATCGGCGCGCTGGGCACACACGGCAGCAGGAACTGGCGGCGCGGAGCAGCAGCAGGAGAGCCGTACCCCGTCGTGGTCGCGATGCGCAGCCGTAGCGGCTGCTCGCGCGTCGCATAGTCTGTCGAGAAGGACATGCCCCGGGCCAGCGCCGACGTCGACTGCTCCTGGCTGCTGCGAGACGGACCAGCAACGGGCCATCCTGGCGAGGCCGTCATCCCCTCGTTCTCTGGTGACCTAGCAAGGTAAAAAACCCAAAAAGAAAGTCGAAATAAAAAGGACGAAGATGCAAGACTGACTGGGAAAAAAATCCAAAGGTGGAGCAACACGTGACGGATCGCGTTTGTGGAATTTCAGAGACAGTGAGCGTTTGGTGTTGATCTCGCCACGCTCTATCTCTTTAACATCGATATCCGCCGACAGGACTAGCTACTTTGCCTTCGCATCCAAGGACAGGACACAGGGCATGCCGGCCAAGCAGGAGGAGCGCATCGCGCTGACCTCTGCACGGGACCTCCATGCCTACTTTGCCCAGATTGGCGCGTCGCTGCAGGAGCCCGAGACCGAGGACTCGTGGCAGCGCCTCGACAGGGCCCTCGCCCGCCTCGAGGTCGTGACCAAGTCGGGCGGATACAAGTACGAGGACTTTGTTGTGCTGTTCAAGGGCATTGCAAACCCCATCATCAGCTCGGTGAGTTCTCTTCTAGTCTGAAATGGTCATCAAATGCACTGACCCCAGCAAACAAAGCTGCTCTCGGAGAGGACCAAGCTCTCGGGCACGGCGGCCGACGTCGTCAACTCGGTGGCCCCGCGTCTGGCCGAGCGCTTCGAGAGCCTCGTGCCCATCTTTGTCCCCACGCTGCTCCAGATCTGTGCGCGCACCAACAAGGTTGCGCTGGCACGGGCGAAAAAATGCCTGCTGCTCATCGCAAAGCACTGCCGCCTGCCCTCGCTGCTGCCGCTCTTGCGCGAAGGGGCCAGGGACAAGGCACAGACGCTGCGCATCGTCGCAGTCGAGTGTACGCTACTGCTGCTCGAGTCTCAGGAGAGCAAGGAGAGAATCGGGAAGCGCGTCGCCGATGTCGAGACGATCATCAGGGGCGCTGCGACAGACAGCAACCCAGAGGTGCGCCAGTGGAGCAAAAAGGTCTTTGAGCTGTACGTGGCCCGGTGGCCAGAACGTGTGGAGCAGTGAGTGGTGACCGATGTGCTTGGAGTAGGAGCCTCACTGGCTGACTTCGGCGGCAGACTCACGGCCGCATTTACACCTACGATTCGCCGGTACCTTTCCCTGCCCAAGACTGGGCCATACAAGCCGCCGGCCTCGTTCTTCAGTGTGGAAGCTGGCAAAGAGGAGGCTGTGACGATTATGGAGCCTCGGGCGAGGCCAGCGGAAGTCGCATCGAGCAAAGTGGCAGTCAAGCCAGCAAGAGTGCGGCTTGCACCTCCATCCTCGTCCCACGATGAGCCTGTCGCAGCGCGGAGCTCAAAGGCAATCGCCGAAGTGCAGCCCTCGTCGTCCTCTTTGCGCTCTGCTCCGCATGCACCACTGTCCTCGTCGGCCAGCTCGACCGCGTCGCGTCCGCTCGCAGCCACTGCGCACGTCAAGACGAGCTTCTCGGTCGCCTCGGGGCTCAATGTAGCCTCACTGACCACTGCCTTTACGATGCCCCACGCGAGGGCCAACAGCCACACGGCGCCGCACGACTCGATGCGCAGCGCCGTAGCCTCGGTGCCGGGGCAGCGGGAGCGACCGCGCGTGGTGCAGACAAAGAGCTCGTCGTCATCGAGCGACCCTCGTTCTTGCGAGGATCATGCGATGGGAAGCGAGCATGCACGAATGACGATGGCAGACGAGGAGAAGCAGCGACGAAGGCGAGAGCGGCGAGAGGCTGCTGCTGCTGCTGCTGCTGCGACAGAAACAGAGTCGAGAGAGACAGCCGAAGAGGAACCTCGAGAGAGCAGACCGCGGCATCCGAGCGACAGCGTTGCCGCTCGTCTGGCAAAGGAGCAAGCAGAGATGCGCCAGCGATGGGCACAGCACACCTCGTCGACGACGCCGATGCCAAGCAGCAGCAGAGCGGACAGTATGCTGCCTCATTCGAGTCTGAGCCCGACGGTCACGTTCTCGGTCGCGACGGCCAAGAAGAGCGCGCATAAAAAGGCCGCCAGGGTCCTCATTGCTGGTCCCCCGCCGTCCAGCAGCGCTCCTCATACGATTCGACGGCCCGAACCGGCGCTCCAGCAGCAGCAGCAGCAGCAGCAGCAGCAGCAAGTCGACGATGAGGACCTTGAAAATCGACCGATTCCAATGCTCAAGTTTGACAATGTCGATGTGCCTATGCAGACAGCGGCAAAGAAGCCCGATCAACAGGCCGATGTGTTCGGGACGAGACCGGCAGCAGCCTCGATTGCGAGTCGCAAGCCGCTGACGGCATTGACCAAGCGCAGGGTCAGCTCGACGGCAAAGAAGATGGGCGCGCGGCAGCGATTGCTGGGTCCGTCGGCCAAGATTGTTGCGGGCAAGCGGGCAGCGCCGCTGGCTGCGCTCAGAGAGAAGGCGGTGGCAGCCAAGAAACGAGAGGGTGCGGCAGGATCGTTATCATCCGCTGGCCCTGTTGCGACTAGCGCGCGTGCTGAGGCTGGGCAAGTGCAAACGCAGTCATCCAGCGCAACTCAGATTCCGCACGCTGCTGCTGCTGCCTCCTCAAAGGCACCGGCCAAGTCATCAGCTTCGACAACGGCGGCATCTCCAAACAAGCGTCCGGTTGTCGAGAGGAAAGCGCCCATCAGTGCAGCTGCCGCGCAGACCGCATCTGGTGCGACGAGGCCAGTCTCTCGCACCGTCCCGTCCTCGTCGGCAGCCAGCAGCAGCAGCAGCAGCAGTGCTGCAAGTGCCCACGTCACGCGCAAACCTCCTTCTGGAACGGCTGCTACAACAACAAGAGCTGCAGCAGTGAAGAAAGTCGCTCCTTCGTCGGTACCATCAACACGAGGGCCCGCACCTCCGCATGAAGCCGCTCCGGCTCCTCGGGCGGCCTTCTCGACTGCAGCACCGCGCGCTGCGACGGCGACTTCTGGCCCAAGCAAGGCCATCACCGCTCGCATGCGGCCGCCCCTTTCAAATACAGTCAAGCCGGCATCCCGGCCAGGCCCGCCATCTTCGGCAACGGGTACAGCCTCCGCCACGGCGGGTGTCGCGCGCAAAGTTTCGGCGGGAACGACGAGCAGCCGCCTCATGCAGGGCACGGCTTCTTCCAATGCGAGAGCCAAGGCGCCCGTGCCGGCTGCAGCGGTCGTCAGGAAAGTGGTCAAGAGCAACGTGAGCCAGCCGGTGGTAGGTGCGAGTGCGAATGCAAGTGGGCCCGAGGCGAAGGGAGCCGAAGCCCCTGTGGCTGCCGTTGAAGTGAAGGAGTCGAAGAGGGTGGAGGAGGAAGTTCTGGAGAGTGAGGAGATCGACGTGTCGGTCGATCAGGATGGAGAGCAGGACGAGCAGGAGGAAAAGACAAAGTCGAGTGAGGTCAAGACCAATGAGCAGATCCTTAGTGAGCCAACTGCGCAACAAGAGACAAAGGCAGCGCTCGACGTCCAGCTGCCGGAAAAGGACAAAGAGAGCCCCTCACCTGCCACGGTAGAGAATGCCGAGAAAACGTCAGTAGGAACCGACGAGGAGCAACGCCACACGGGCAAGGGTACCCACGAAGAGATTGCAGAGATTCACGAGGAAGAAGCCAGTTCCTCGGGCGACGAGAAGCCCTCAGGAGAGCAAGAAAGCACGCCGGTCTCTGAGAAGCTCACTGAGCCTGGCGAAGACACGGTTGGACCCCATCCCTCCGATGACATCTGTCCAAATCCTGCCGACGTCACTGCTGGACCATCAGACGAGGAAGAAGAAGAAGAAGAGCAGCAGGAAGCTACTTGGGAGAATGGCGCATCGAACGAGACTGAGGGAGATGTCGACGAAGAGGAAGACGAGTCGATGGTGATGGCTGGCTCCTCGTCGGATCCACCCGTCGAGACTTCAGATGCGCCGTCAGAGGAAGCTGCCGAGGAAGAACAGGTTCTTGATGGAGAGTCAGGGGCTGAACGTGGAACTCATTTGGAAGAGGTTGTTGAGGAGGACCATTGCGACGATGTCGACTCGGCAAAGGACGAGGGCGCAGAGCCATTCGATCGACCCGCGGTAGTAGAGACAGCGGCAGCAGACCAGGACGAGGAGCCTTCCGAAGATGAGGACGGCACGGAATCATTATGCACAGTCCACTCTAGTTCTGCATTGGCGGCCGCTCCCCTCGTCGAGGCGGAGCAAGAGCAAGGCACGCTGGCGCCAGCTTCGCCCCAAAAGACGGCTCGGTGGCCCTTCGGTGCCGTCGACGCAAATGTCAGTACGAGCATTATCTCGCCGGCAAAGTCTATCACAGGCGAGGTCCCACTATCTCTATTCTCAAAGAGACAGCCGCTCCCTTTCACTCAGGATGAGGGAGAAGAGACAGAGGAGGAAGCAGGAGTGGGAGGAGCAGAAGAGGAGGAGATAGCGATCGGCGACGACAGTGTCCAACTCGTCAGGTCTCCTGTACGCCCAAAGGCGCCCATCGAGACTCACGAGGAGGCTACCGCGATGGAGAACAGCAGCAAGGTGCGGACACGAAATAGGACCGTGGACGACAGCCAAGCACCAATACGCATGACGCGAAGCCGTGCCGCCTCGAATCGGGCTTAGCTTCTTTCCCTTCCCAAGCATTATTTAGGTTTTCTCTAGTGACTGATACCCTTTCGTTCCCTTTATCCTATGTCATCAACAGTGTATGGTTTCGAGGCCCAGATCCAAAGTTGCAAAGGAAATCTTTTCTCTACGGGAGCAAAACGGGACTGAGTGTTTACTTCTTGTCCTTACCCTCTTCCTTTGGCTTGGGAGGCGTAAGCTTGTACTCCTTTGGACGGTAGCTCTCACCCGTCCCGACCTGCTCCCAAGGCGATCTGTTTGAAGAAAGTGTCAGCATCGCAAGGCAGGCCAAAACTTGGAAAGAATTGGAAAGGGAAGACGACTGACTGTGCCTCGAAGTTTCGGAAAGCCTGCGTGAGCTGCAATGGCTCCGTAACGACGCGCTTGCGCTCTTCATCGTAGCGGACCTCGGTGTAGCCAGTCAGAGGGAAGTCCTTTCGCAGTGGGTGTCCCTCGAAGCCTGATCTCAGGCAGTCAGCACTCGGGCTCCTGTCCATCATCGTAAATGCAGCCTCCAACTCACCGTAGTCGGTCAGGATTCGGCGGAGGTCATTGTGTCCCGCAAAGAAGACGCCGTACATGTCGTAAATCTCCCGCTCGTACCTGTCAATCCGTTTAGCGTTAGCACTGGGGATGCATAAGTACTAGAATCCAGACTCACCAATCCGCGCTGTTGTAGACGGCGGTAGCGCTCGGGACCGGCGTCACCTCGTCGGCGTACGTCTTGACGCGGATCCTGGCATTGTAGCGGACGCTGAGGAGGTGGTAGACGACCTCGAAGCGCTGCGATCGGGTCGGGTAGTCTGCCCCGCTGATGTCCATGCACGCCTTGAACTGCGTCTGGGTATGGTCGCGCAGGAACGTCAGGACGGGGATGACGGATTGCGGGGCAATGTAGAGCGTCAGCTCGTCTTTGACGACGCTGAACTGTTGGATGAACTTGGGCAGGCCTTTGAAGAAATGGGAGCTGTGTCAGCAGGAGCGAGACGGGGCAAAAAACTGCAAGGAGCAGAGACGCACAGGAGACGAGGTAGCTGCCGTAGTCGTGCAGTGGGCCCTGGATTGCGGCATAGTGCTCCACGGGGTTCATGCCCGCAGGCTCAGGGTAGGGCGAGGCAGGGTTGACTGTGATAGGCGGGAGAGATTAGCCATTGCGCCAGTATGCTCGGAGGGAAGAAGAGAGGTCTCACCTCGGTCGCCGGCATGGCCCTGCTTCGCGACGGCTCTGCTCGCCGTGCTCGACAGCCCCCGGGCAGCGGCAGGAGCAGCCGTGATGGCCCTGGCCGTCGTGAAGAGCCCTGCTCTCGAAGAGACCAGTCGCCCAGCCGTAGTCCTCGCAGCAGCTGCCATTCTCTGTGATGATGAGAAGTTCAGGCGACGACCAATCATCTCGTCGCGACGAGCAGAGATCCGGCTCGTGCTTAGAAATTCCACGTGGGACTAAATCGCCGTTGTAGCACACGCACAAACAGTGCAGGCAAGCTTCTGACTAGTCTAAGAATTGATTGGGTATGATTGCAGAGCCTTGAAAAAGCATCACGTCCACTCCTTGCTGGCCTCTCTCAGTGTTTCTAAGAAGTCGAGCATCTGCTCCTCGTTCTCCTCTCGTCTGGCTTCCTGCTCCTGGACGTGCTCGATTGCATCAATGATGCCAAAGACGCGCTTCGCCTCGGACCGCATCCTGAGCACCTCGCGCCGAAGGAGATTCTTGCGCTTGGCTACCTTGCGGTACTCTGTCGTGAGGTGGTGCCGCTCGATGGACTTTTGTGAAAGAGCGGTGAAGTTGGCGGCCGTGTGCCTCTCCACCTTGTCGAAGGCCGCCTTGACGTCACGATTCGCCTGCAGCGTCTTTCGATGCTGCGATCGGCCCAAGACAGTTTTGAATCCTTGGGCGATGATCGAGTGGATGATGTCTGCATCGTTGATCATGGTCTTGTGGCTGAGTGACATGCCCGTGGCCAAGGTGATTGTCTTCTGCAGCTCCTTCCTCCTCGCCTTCATCTCTTCCTCCGTCATTGGTCTCAAGTCCTCGTAGGTGCCTGCCATAGCGGGCTGTCCGTTCGGGTTCAGCGTCAAGCCTCTGGCGTCTGTCTTTGCCATGGTCGCCTTGCTCTTCCTTGCTCGCTGCTCCATAACAGTCATGTCCCCTTCTCCCTCGTCCTCTTCTTCCAGCTCAGCCTCGTGGCGGCGAAGTTCGGCTTCAACTGACAGCCTTCGTCGTTTGCCTGCCGACTTTTGAGACGGCACCGCACCAGGGCTGGCCTGCCGTCGACCTCTACGCCGTTCTGCTGCAAATCGAGCAGAGGTCGTGCCGGGCGACTCGTCCAGCGGCCGGGCCCGCGGCGGCTGAAGCTGGTACAAGTCTTCCTCGTCCTGCTCTCTGATCGATGGCATCGACGTCCCATCGTCGTACTGTGCCCCTCCCCCGTCATCGTAGTCGGCGAAACCCTGTTGTGCACTGATGTAGCTCGGATCGACGCCTTGTGCGCCAAAGTCGTACACATCGCTGCTCCGTGCCCCGCTGCGAAGTGGTCCACTGGAGACTCTGCCCCGTCCTCCTGCCACGCCTACGTGGCTGGGTGTGTCGGCGAAGCTGGCTGGATTGTTGTCGAGGTAGTAGAGCTGGCTGTGGCTGTCGTCGTAGAGGCTCGAAGTGGCCGAACGCGCGACTGAGGCATCGGGTGGCAGCTGGAACTGAAACGAGCGATCCATGACGGGCAGGTCGCCACGACCACGCATCCGCATTTGCCTACGCATCTCGATGGCATCTCCCACCGACTGTGGCGGCCTTCCCTGCACCATTTGGCTAGCTCGATTCTGCTTGGACGGGCTCACGAACGGCTGTCGCCTTCGTGGGGGCGATGAAAAGGCAGCGGACTGCCTTGATGATGCTGGTCCTCGAAGATTGGGATCGATGTTGGACATGTCAAACACTCCATCTCCGCCTATGTCCGTCGTCATCGAGGTTGGCATGGCCAGCGACGACGGACGGCGGTAGGCCTGCTGCTGCTGCGTTGGCGTGTCATTGAAGGACATCGGCGACGACGACTGGTCACCGAACAGCATCGACATGGCGGGCGACTCCTGCAGCATTCTCCTCCTGGCTTGCTCGGCCATCTGTGCTGCCGACGATCGGCGCGTCCCCGAGTAGGCCGCCGAGCCAGAGGGAGGGTTGTATCTGCCACTACTGCCTCCTCCTGGCGGCTGGAGGAGAGGCGTGGGTGAGTACGGGTTGAAGCCAAACTCGCGCGGGATGGGCTGCTGCGTCGCCGCACCCCGCATTCGCTCCAGCCGACGGCTCTGCACCTGCCCCTCGAAGCGCCCGGATGGCGCGGGGCCGCCCCTGCCGCCCCTTCTCGACGACGACATCGGCGTGCTGCTGCTGCTGCTGCTGCTACTGCTAGCTTGGGTGTTGGTTGTTGTCTTCCGTCGCGTCGCGCTTCCAGCTGCCGGCCCTCGACATTTATTTCGTCTTTATTTAGGCTTCCGGCCGAATCTCCACAAAAGGGACGGACGCCTAGCACTACGTACTATTGCTGCTTACCACTACTACCTCTGACACCGATTGACAGGCACACGGACGACATAGACGGTGGGCAGGAAGGCAATGACGGGTCAGGCCAGCGGCGGCCCGCTTCTCTACTTTGAGATCCTCTGGGTCGTCCTGTCGACATTCAACTATGGCTTTGGCATTTCCGAGCTGAACCCGCTTCAGGGCGTCCTCTCCTGCCCGCCCCGCACCACGGACGCGCGCCTTCCAGCCTGCCTGGACCTCACCTCGTCGCAATTTGGCTATGTCACGGCGGCCTTTACCCTCGGCGGTTTTTTAGCAAGCCTGGTACTCTCGCCGCTCCGGACCACGCTGCTTCCTTCCCTCTTTGGCCGCGCAAAGCAGGCCCTCGTCCTAGCTGCCGCGCTCGCCGTCATTGGGGGCGCAACGCAGGCAGCGAGCACCTCCTGGTCCATCCTCGCCCTCGGCCGCTTCTTCATGGGTCTCGGGTCAGGTATGGCCATTGTCATTGTGCCAAGCTATCTAAAGTGAGATTTTCTTCTCCTCTGGCGTCTGCATGTCGACCTTAGCTTACCCTATTCAGTGACATCTCCCCGCCGGCCCTCAGGGGCTCGATCGGCGTATTGAACCAGCTCTCGATCGTCACAGGCATTCTCTCTGCCCAGGGGCTAGGTGTCTCTCCGCTCGGAGAGAATCCCTCGTCGTCAGCTGAGAACAGCAGCAGCAGCAGCAGCGGGCCCTGGCGAGCGGTGCCGCTCATCTCGGCATCGGTGGCCCTGCTCCAGATCCTCCTCGCCCCTCTGGCGCTTGACTCGCCCTCGGATGTGGATGAGCAGAGCGCAGTGCGGATTCGGTCGAGGCTCTGGGCCGTTCATGTTGCCCGTGGAAGAGCAGCGGCAGGGGAAGGAGAGGGCGAGGAAGAGGAGCAAGCCGCGCTTCTGGCCCAGGAGCCTGACGCAGACACCTCGAGTGTGTCCACTCACGCCGAAGAGCCGTCGCAGCCCGTGACGATGCTCACCCTGGTTCGTCTCCTCGTTGCGCCCTCGACCGTCTCTGCGGTCCCTGCTTCCAAGAAGGCACCCTTGCGCAAGGGTGTGGCCCTCATCGCATTTACCCAGCTCGCCCAGCAGCTGAGCGGTGTCAATGCGGTCCTCTACTACTCGACGGGCATTCTCTCCGACGTCTTTCACTCCCCGTCTTCGCCGACGACGGAAGCTGGTTCCGACTCAGCACTGGCCAAGAAGATTGCGCTGGGAATCACACTCGTCAATGCGCTTATGACCTTCCCGCCCATCTACCTGATCCGCGAGTCGCGCCTGGGCCGCAAGAAGCTGCTCCTGCTCTCGTCGGGCCTCATGTCGCTCAGCAGCCTGCTCCTCTGCCTCGGCATCACGCGCCACGGCAGCCTGCTGAGCGCCGCCAGCCTCGTCGTCTTTGTCGCTGCCTTTTCCGCCGGACTCGGGCCGATTCCCTTTCTCATCCTCCCCGAGCTCGTCGCGAGTCCGACAGCGGCCGATGCGCCGACGCGCGCCGCTGCAGCCTCGTTTGGCATCGCTCTCAACTGGCTCGCCAACGTCGCACTCGCCAGCCTCTTTTTACCGCTCCGCCAGCTCGCCACGCGCTTCGACGGCCAGACGGGCGGCTCCGTCTTTCTGCTCTTCACCCTCATCAATGCCGCCACGGCGTGGGGCGTCTCGAGCTTCTACGCCTACCACGGCGCTGAGCAGGACGACGACGACAACGACGTCGGCAGGCACAGCCGTCCTGACTGATCGCCTTCGACGATATCGAAGTCACAGGTTTGGCGACGACTCTGTCAAGCAGAGCAACCAGATTCGGCATCCTTCGGGCCTGTCCTGTTATTCTTGTGCTTTGCTTTGGTATATAGAAAGGCAATCTAGGGTTTGCTCGTATGTGCTAGAACCATCCTCGTGCAGTAAGACATAGGTAAAGAGAAAGAAACACACGGGGAAGTCCGCCCAAAAAGAAAGAAAAGACACGCAAAATAGGGCTTGTTGTTGACGCATGAAGAAAGACAGAGAGAGAGCAAAAGAGAAAGATATAATGTGTGTGTATGTGTGTATGGTCATACGAATGGGGGAAAGGTTGAAAATGAGAGCGGAAAAGAAGCGAGAGGTGCTTTTGTCGATACTGGGTCCTGTCACGGGGGGAGAGACGATGCGCTCCAAGGATTGAGTGTCACCGAGCGACTTGGGTAAATGTGTCAAGGGAGAGGAGAGAGGGCGGGCTACCGTGAAGAAGGAGGAAAGCGTGAGCCTGTGGTTTTACCAAAAAAAAATCGGTGTGCAGCAGTACCCACTATCAGAGTAAACGTCGTCTCGTGAGAAGGGGAAGCGATGTGGGAGGCGTGGAGGGGGATTGGCAGGGGAAGGGACCATTCAGAAGGCAGTCCCACCGCCATTTTCATTCATCGTTTGCATCGGATATGAGTCTTTTGCCGACGGCGCCAGCCCAGGGCCGGCTCCGGACAATGCACCAGCCGACGTCGTCTTTGGGAGATCGTTCTGCTGGAACTGAGCCTTGTAAGCGCGCATATACTCCTGCGATGCGCTTGGACCGTGTCCGACGGGAGAGGCACCATTGGGATCGCCCCTCCGCGTATAGCCAGAAGGTGCCGGCGCAGCCGACGTCGATGCCGAGGCTGGCCCCGAAGCGGCCGTTTGATGCATGCTGCCATTGATGAAGCCCTTGTCCCACGTTCCATTCTCGTGCGCCGCCGGTGAGGGCGCTCCGCTATTTCCACCGTACACGGCATCGCCCATACTTGGTCGGCCTGCAAAACTGCTGGACGGCCCAGCAAAGGTACCTGACCCTGGCCCATGTCCATTGATGGGCGTGCCCTTGAACGACGAAGTGGCGCTGGCAACACCTGTCCCGACACCGGCTCCGCGTGATGTGCCACCGCCGCCCTGACCCATCTCGGCCAGCGGCTGGTCTGCCAGCGTGTAAGCGATGCTCGACGCCTGCGACATGCTTTCGCCGTCGTCGCGATCCCCTCGATCCCCCTGCCGTTGGGCTCGATCCCGCCGGCTGTGTCTAAAGTACGATTTCCGAACCTGTTTAAGATGATCAAATGGAAGGAAGCTGTTGCAATTGCATCCCGCTCTCATGAGTCAGGAGGATGAGTCAAAAGAAAAAGTCAGACTCACTGCTCCTCCATTTGCCGCAACTCCGGCGTCAGGGTGGCAATGTCCCGCCGCTCGTCTCGCTTCTTTGCCTTGAGCGGATTGTCCTCGAGCAGCAGCTCCTCGAGCTCGTGGGTGGCGTCGAAGTTTGCCTTTTTGTTGTCTGGCTCAAACGGCGGCGTCACCTCTTTGTTCTCAAGGGCCTGCCAGTCCATACCAGCAAACCACGGATGGGCCTTGAAGTCGTCTATCCCCGCCTTGCAGCCCAATCTCTTCTTCGTATCTCTCTCTAGCAGGCCCCGAATGCAGCTGGTGGCCTGCTGCGACACGATTGTGCCCACATTTTCGGGAAAGCTGCACTTGTCGAACAGGATAGAGTTCGTTAGGCCCGAATTTGTCCGGCCTCGGAAGGGCCGCCGCCCGAAGAGGAGCTCGTAGGTCATGACGCCCAGTGACCACCAGTCGACGCTGGAGAGATAACCGCGCTTGGCGAGCACTTCGGGAGCCATGTAAGCCATACTGCCCGCCACACTCGTCAGCGGTCTCCGATGGGAAAAATGGACGGCGATGTTAAAGTCAGTGAGATGGGCGTGGCCCTTTTCGTCGAGGAGAACGTTGTCGGGTTTCAAGTCCCGGTGGACGATCTGTAGCTTGTGGAGATAGTCGAGACCAATGGCTAGCTCGGCGACGTAGAAGCGTACGACGTCCTCCTTCATGTTGCCGCTCCGATCGAGGTGAAATCGCAAGTCGCCACCTAACATCAGGTCTAGTACCATGAAGAGGTTCTCGTCGTCTTGGAATGCATACTGTTTTTGATGACTTTCTCAGCGACAGCCTGGCTCCTTCTCTTCGCAATAGAATCTCGCAGCAACACTCACTCTGAGATTACAGATGAAGTTGGACTCGATCTCCTCGAGAAGCCTTCTCTCCTGGATGATGTTGGATACTGCCCGCATCTTCACGCATTTCGCCTTGTTGATGTATTTGAGCGCATACAGAGCCTGGACAGGACAAGCCTCAGCGCTTGGTTCACATCACGCATAGCAAAGGAAGAGAGCATGAGGATGAGGAGACGCACCTTGGTCTGTTTGTGCTGCACCACTCGCACTTTTCCGAAGGCACCTTTCCCCACCGCCCGCAAGAGGTAGAAGTGGTAGAGGTCCACCGGCCCATCGAAATCAATGACCTGAGCAGGGCCAACTTTTGGTCAGCAAAGTTTCCCTAGATACGAGCGCAGTAAGGGTTTATACGGACCTCTGCTTTGCAACAAAGGGCACCCATCTTGGTGGACCCTCGTCATGCAGGGGATTGAGGGAAGAGGCGGCCAAGGACTCTGTCGTCCAACGAGTGGTCCCAAGGCTTCTTGAGATGGGCAAAGAAGGGCGGAGTCCCGAGGATACGCTTCAAATCCCTCGGCGGAGCATCAGAAGGTCGCGCCTCGTCTTCTCGTTCTCGGGCGGGACTCGATTCTGACAAATTGGCCCAACAAATGCTGCGGGCAACGGAGGAAGAGAGCCGCCGTCGAACGACGTCGGGGCGCAATCTCGGAAACGACCTCTTGCTGATAACTGAATTGAGGTGGAAAGATGGACGAGGGGGAGGGAAAAGGTAATCATTGTCAGCCAGTCAGCCTCTGCTATCGACTCGTGTGTTACCGACACCAATGCCATGAATGAACGAGGAGCAACGAGCCAGTCTGTGACCGCTGGCAATTTCCGAGCCATTGCTCTATCCAGTCCGCCCCAACACTCCCACCAAACGAAAGTCGTGCAGGGGAGCAAACGGCATCATTTCAAGCCTCCAAGCTCTTTCGCCCCTGGAGAAAGCCGAATGTTTCCCCGTGAAGCGGCGCGCACTTTTGTGTGCAGAGGGCCGGCCCGAACTGCGCACCAATTACTCACGATGGTCACTGCTCTCGACTCGTGGGCACGGCGTCCTGACGGAGAAATTCGTGTTCCCGTCACACGTCGTATCCCTTTCTTTGCGTCTATGATGCCTGGCTATGCTGATGCCGTTGGACGCAAGTGCCAAGCGGCCTAGCACGTCGCGCGATCCAAGCGAGTTTTTGTCACGTCGTTGGGCGGCAGACTAAGCCAGACGCACACTTCGCCTCTTTGTCGTGGGTCGGCTATCCCCCACAAACTCGCCAGCGCAGGACGATGAAGGCTGTAGAAGAGCTAAAAAGGTCAAGAGGAAGGAAGAGGGCGCACTAGCCGTGAGAGAGGAAAAGAGAGGGAGGATGGGAATGAGACTGGGGAACGAGACGCAGTTCTATCGGTTGGTGGCCACGGCTCGCTCCCAATTTTCCCACTACTAAATCGTAGCTTATAAGCAAGACAGCGGGGGGGAATAATAATAGAGTCCAGATTATATTCTGAATTGGAAGTCGTTGAGCGCTTGATTCAAAGTTTAAAATTATGAGCCGAATTTAGAACTTTGTCGGCCGAGCGTGCGAGAGGATGACATTGTGCGTGCGCGCCAGTGGAATGCACCACTTCTCTCTTGTTCTGGCATAGGCAGCAAGCAGATGGCGACAGATCGACGGCGAGAGAATGGCTTTTTGCAGATCGACGGTGAGAGTATGGCTATTTGCAACAAGAAGGTGTCAAAAGAGAAAAGCAAGAGAAATATAGGACGGAGTAGCAGCACAAGAGAAAATAGTCGTACAAGAAATGACAAGGTATGCTGTCGGCCTGATGGTCGGCCCAAATATTGCAAGTTACATATGAATGTAGGAGAGAACAAGAAGGAGGAAGAAAGAAGAAAGAAAGATGAAAGGGGAGCAGACGAAGCCAGTAGAGACAGAGAGACTGAAAGCTTGAAGATTGCAATGGGACCGCTGTGACTGTGGGGAGGCGAAGCCCCTTAGCAAGCCACGCCGCTCAGCTCGGCTCGGCTCGAGGCTGGGGTCGCGCGGGTGTAGGGATGGCGCTTGACAAGGTGCGCTGGCCCTGCGGTGCTGTTTGGCGAAGAGCCAGAAGTATTGCCCCCGCTCGTGGCAAGCGTAACGCTTCCATTCCTGCTCATTTGAGCAGAATACATGTTGGTGCGATCGCTGTGCTTGTCGTTTGACTTGGGGGGCCTCAAGTCGTCATTTCTCAACGGAGGGAGTGCATCTTCAACGCGCCAAGCAAACTGATTCCCGTTGGAAGCAGACCGCCCGTTTGGTGCTGCGCCTGCCGGCATTGCAGTCGACGTCGACGATGAAGGACGAGGAGGGCCATAGGCTGATCCTCGGGCCGAGACGGGCGCTCGGAAGAAGCGGCCATCAGAGCCCGAGTCCCACAGAGCCGCCCTGAGCATCGATGGCTCGGCATGCGTGGCGTCGTTGCCGAGCTTTAGGAGGGAAGCAACGATGTACGCACGGTGCAGCGTGTGACTCTGGTACAGATCAGCACCAAAGCCCCCGCCCAGGTGCAGCCGGACAGAATAGAAGTCATACATGCCCGATCGTTGTCGAAGGCGCATGGTCTCCTGAAGAAAAACGGTACCAGGAGCAGGTGAC
Source organism: Acaromyces ingoldii (assembly GCF_003144295.1). Classification (NCBI taxonomy): domain Eukaryota; kingdom Fungi; phylum Basidiomycota; class Exobasidiomycetes; order Exobasidiales; family Cryptobasidiaceae; genus Acaromyces; species Acaromyces ingoldii. The sequence goes on along the minus strand of NW_020290249.1, from coordinate 2,975,733 downwards.
ATGAGGAGCGCGGGAGAGAGCGTTGAAACAGTCTCGAGATCCACGGGAACGCTTCGAGGCTCGACGCCGACAGGGTCGATCAGTCCGAGCCAAAGCTGCTCCAGCAGATTCGACTCGGAGGGGTGGACGAAGTCGAAGAGAGAGCGGTCGACGACTTCCGACGGATGGACACCCAAGAGGGCTAAGCTTTCGATGCTGCAGCGAGCGCACTGCAAACTAGTCGAAAGAACAAGTGAGATGATTGGCGAAGAAGCGGCTGCCGCTTCCATCTCCCTCGGTGATCCAGAGTGGAACGGTGCCGGAGGTGGGGGCACGGGCGCACCCTGGTGGTGTGGCGCCCACAACCCGTTCGTCGAAGACAGGCTACGATTGCGATTGGAACTGGAGTAAGACGACTGAGAGGATGCTGAGACAGGGGGAAGAGGATCGGCGGCATCGCTTGTCGGTATGGGCGACATGACCATGACTCTCTCGTGGGTGGGCGAAATGAACGATGTAGAGCTTGGTTCAGACTTGGGGGATCGACGCATCGTCGACGTGGAAGAGCCCGATGAGAAGGAGGTGCGCATGTGTGAGGCCGAGCCAGGAACGCCAGAGAGGCTGGCTACTGAAGACGTGCTGCCATCACCGTTGGTCAACGTGCTCAAAGAAGTCCCAGATGACGAGGCGGCTTCCCGGTCGCGGAGACGAGGCCTTCCCCTCTTCTTGTGCTGTAGAAGAAGTTCTCATGAGCACAGCAGGAAGCGAAGAATGGGGGAAGGGGGATGCGAAAGGGCGCGCGACTACCCACCTGAACGTCGATGCATGTATCCGTTTTTCCGAGGTTCACGCACCGTCGACAAGGCCTGCTGACATCGCACGCCAGATGGGCTCGTTTACAATTGAGGCAGGCCGAAGGCACATGCGTCTTGGCGAGCTTCCGAGGCTGTAGGTCTTCTTCGGCTGTCTCTTCTACCTGCCGGCTTGCTGCAAGTGGGGCGCGGTGCGTGTAAGCTTCATCGCGATACGGACGAGAGTAGTCCGAAGAGAACGTCATAGAAGACTGCTGTTGTTGATAATGCTGTGCTTGCAAGTGTGGCTGCGACTGTGATTGCGATTGCGAGTGTGTCCGAGACTGTGACTGCGGCGGTGATAGAGTCGGCGCGTCACTGGGTTGATAAGAGAAGCGATCAAAAGAGCTGACACCGCCATCGGCACGGGGCCCGCCGTGTAGCGACTGATATTCATGGTGCGATCTTGTAGAGAGAGACGGAGAAGTCGGTGAAGGGCCGAACGCACCAAGAGGCGGTAGTGCCTGCCTCGATGTGAGGAGAAATTTGGACGTGGGCTCAGGTAATTGAGGTGGGTGAGGGGCGGTCGGACGCGATGAGGTCCTCATGTGATCGTCCCAGTACGATGAGCCGCTGTGGCTGCGATAGCGAGACGATGAAGACGACGAAGAGGGTGAGAAGTAGTCTTGGCCCGATTGCTGCTGCTGCTGCTGTTGCTGATGCTGACGCGCGGCGGACGGCGATACAGGGAACGACGGCGACACCAGTGGAGCCAGATGCCTGTCGAAGCCGTCGCCTAACGAAGGCAGATTAGCAGGCGGCCTCATTCGATCGACACTAGGTAGTCCGCTTCGCTGATCTACTCCTGTTCCTCCCCCTACTCCTCCTCCCCCGCCGCCGGCTTCCCTCGCACTATCAAGGGGTGGAAGTCGATGCCACGACATATCTCCACCTATCGGCCGCTCTTCTTCTACTACTAAGAAGAGGCTGAGAAAAGAAGTGGAAATTCGAGGCTATGATCCGATTCGATGATGAGGCGGCTGCAATGACCTCGTTGGCGGACACATGCGCGATAAAGGATGTAACGATCGATGCGAGCGGACAAAGAAGGCTTGGGCGATTGACTGGTGGTCGAACGGTGCAGATGTACACGAGGGGGAAAGGATGAGGGGTGGCAACAAATGCAGATGGTAAACGTAATAGCGGACCAACGGTGATGATGCGGAGCCTTAAATTGGGGCCAAGGCTGGACTTCTACCTAGTCGAAGAAGGTTGGGCGGTCGGAGTGCAGGGGAGAGGGGGAAAGCCCGAGATATCAGCAAATTGAGACAGAGGATCGGGAATTTGCTGTGAGTCCTCCTGTTCCCGTGAGATTCCTGCTGTCGTATTGACCCTTTTGCGCTGTATTGGTCGATCGCGACAGTTACTGTTTGTGAGAGAGGGTCTAGAGAAGAGGAGAGGGCTGAAGTGCTGAGTGTAAGTTTGGCCGAGCGTCCACCAAGGTTATCCGCCGGAGCTACGCGCACGGGCGCACGGGTGTTTCAGCGAAGCAGCACTGAAGGCTGGGAAGAGAGACACTCTCTCTCAGAGAACAATCGTTGGGAACAGGAAGCCCGGGGAAGAGAGGAGAGGGTAGGAAAAGAGAGAAAAAAAATTGTCCGCCTGACAAGGTCCCGTCTCCTGTCGCCTTGCCCTGATTCTGAATCAAGGCTTGTCCAGGCCAGGTGTGTTCACTGCATTGCAACCTAAGACTAGCCGATCTGCTGCCCCATTGCGTTTGTCCGTTCCCCACTGCTCTGGTCAAGCAAAGGAATAGCGGTACACTAGCGTATCGGAGTAAGTCTGGAGATAGCGACGTAATACTTGCATCCGGCCAAATCCAAAAAGGTGAAAACATTGAACCTTCGGATCCTTCCCACTGTGGTACGTTGCTTGTCAGGCATGGATCGTCGGGCAATTGACGAGTTCGACAACAGTCGTTCAGGCAGTGCGCTACTTTTTCCCAGATCAATTTATTGGCGAATACTAAACCGGTATGGCGATAGAGCTGCCCGGGGAGCAGGGTAAGGGTGAGCAAGGACGTGCGAAAAGTTGATTGAATACGTATTTGATGAAATCGAGATTGATGCACAACAATTGGATTCCCAGGCAACGACATTTCGGCAGTTTTTTTCTCTTTCTGCATCAGCTGATCTTACAATTAGATTGTGGCACCCAACATTATTCTTGTCCTTCGTTCAAGACACGGGAAGGAGCAGGGCCTGTTGCTGGCTGCTCAGCGCTGTCTTGGCGACGAAGCTAAGCAACCCCTGCACCCGATCGTCATGCTCCTTTCTGTCATCCTCTGCGTTGTAAGAAGGGCTAGGCCGGAGGATGGATTCGGGCGGAGCGACTGTCGGACATTAAGGGAGGCCGATGAATATAATGGTCACACGGTCCCTGTGATCGGGACCTGCCTTTTACCAGAAGGAGTCGCGTATTGAAACATAATTAAAAAAATCTAAATAATCTCCTTTCCGTTCCCTGCAGCGGTACGAATCTTTCCTACTCGGACCTGCGCAAAGTCTCTAGTTGTGCATCGAGACCATAGCAGTCATTTTCAAATTACTTCGACCCCGGACTTTCAAATTCACTTCTCCGCTGGTCGCCTACCAAGAGCACCCTCCGTCTTGCTGACCCATGATGATCGCGCGATGCATTAATCCATCAGGCTTCCAGAAGGATGTCATATTAATTTGGCCCGATGTCATTTCACCACACAGCCGTCCACTCCTCTCTCACATATCAGCGTTGTTTGCTCTACCTTTTCATAACTCAACAGTGTGATGCGCTTTAGCTATCAAACGCAGGATACTGCCAAGGCGGGAACCCCACTCTCGACATCGCACCTCGTGCTTCTCCATTCTCTTCCGCTCGCTCGAAGCTGCAATTCGACCAGACAGGCACCAAGTATTTGCTAAGCAATGATAGGAAGAAAGAATAACAGGCTAGGCTAGGACCCGCCCGCATCTCTGAGTCTGCGACAGAACGGGATTTTACACATGCATGTGCGTGCTGAGGGCCCAAGCGCCGAAGCGCGACGACCATGTGCCGCATTGCAGGAACAGCAATTAGGCCGCCCGTCACGTGTCGCGCAATTAGGCATCTTCGGAGGTTTCTGTCTCGCTTGGGGTGCGTCCGCGGGATCCACTCTATTAATCAAATGCCCGCTCATTAACAAATGAGAGCTAGTGTAGTAGTAATAAAGTGGTAGTAGCTAGCTAGCTCTTGTCCCGTTGCCTCTGCACCTCTGCTTGTGCAGAACCTTTGTTTCCGATGGCAGTACGTTGCGCGGGGGATGGCTCGGTGCATAAATGACGACGAAGCTTGGAATTGTGATGAGCTGTTTTGCTTGGCAGGAGCGCTATTTATCCGCCTCACTTGTCAACTGGTCGACCCCACCGTCATTGATTGGGCCAAGTTGACACCCCACCGTCTTTGATTGAGCCATAGGGCAGTTCTCAGTGGTACGCCTCGACCGCTTCTCTAGTGGATTTCTCCGAGCGAAGCGAAGAAAGGCACCACAATCATAGCTCGTGATCATAATTCTCCGTTATATGAGATACTGGCCGTAGATCGGTGCATGATACTACTGCGGGCGTTGCCAATCTCCGGCGTAGCCTGTCTTAGACCGCCCAGCGCCGGAACAACGAGGCGAAATTACACGACCGTCTGCCGGCATCTTCTTCGCTGAAGAAGGGTTGTTTTTCGTTCAATGCGTCCGACCGGCGAGCAAATCGGAACGCTTATGATGGTTTTGCCGCGAGGCCAATGATGCCAACTTGGGCAGTGCATGATGTATTTCTCTCCGCGCCCGGCGTTCTTCGGATCTGCCCGCTTAACGGGATGTCTGAATACAAGGTTGCATTTGCGACAAAATACACGCTCGTGAGGAACATTTGGTGAACCTTAATAAAATGACGAGAGGGTCGATCATCTCGGCTATAGTGAAACGAATAAATCCTTCACGACACGCAGCAAGCGATGACAGTACGACAGGTCGGTCTGTGGTTGTCTCACCGGCGGGATAGCAGGGGACTCATCTACCCCTGTCGACAGGGAGACACGATCGGTGCTACTACTCACTAGCAAGCTACTATCATTGTCATTACCATGCAGGTGCTGGCTCCTCTTATCGCATATACCCACGCAACTGCTTCACTATATGACCTAGTAGCCTTACTTGGCTCGGAACTACTTGGACCGAGCGTCGAGCTTTGATCGGGCCGGTCAATAATGTCCTTCTCCTTCAACGGACGTTACGCATTGTTCTGCCGGTGTACTGTACAGTACATGTGACAAGGAAGGTTTAAGGGGTGGGTTAAAACACATGCAAAGGCGCTAAGCAGCAGCGGGGAAATTGCTCGAGGGCAAAACGCGACCCAACGAGGTTGATCGAGTCGTTTAGGCTGCCTCCCGAAGACCCGCACGCCCTTTGACTGCTACTTCAGCTAGCTTGCCATGAGATGCGGGTCAACACAGAGACCCAAGGCCAGCGCTCGAGGGTCGTGGTGCCTCGAGATCAGCGAGATCTTGAGGCAGGAAGTTGTGTCGACCCCGCTCGACGGACAATAAAGGCATATTCTTTAATTGGGTATCAGATTTAGTCTAATCCGCTGTCGGCCTGACTCTGCTTTTTGCAGGACTCGTCACTCTTCTTCCAAACGCTACTACTACTACTACTGCTACTTTACTGCGCTGGATATCGATGAAAAAAATCTTTTCGATATAAGCTACAGAAATTGCTTTGCACCATATCTCATCATTTATCTCTGGCGCGGAAGATACGGTGGGTGCTAGAATCATGAAGAATTCCAGCCAGGCTCATATATGGCTGCGTAACCATGACTTGGTCAAAGGGGGAACATACAGCACAGCACAGCAGATGCCGAGGCTGCGGGCTCAAAGACGTACGGCTGCTTGTTCTATGGAACCAGCGAGATGGAGCGAGGGGAGTCAGACGGGCGAGGCAATCGGTGGAAGAAAGCTGCCTGTCTGTCCTTTTTTCTACGGTTTTCATCATCTTTTAGTTTTATTTTCTTATGGCTTGTTTAAAGACCGGTTAAGCGCGCCGACGTAGTAGTAGTGTAGTAGTCATAGTAGTGCAATTGGAGGTGCATCGCAACGCAGTGTCTCGATCCAATAGTGGCCTTCCTGGACAATCGGCCTAGCTTCTGCTTGACGCCCTTAATCCTGCGATCCAACCCACCCTGGGCTCCTTTATCTGGACACAAAGTCTTCTTTGCGGACAGGCGAGAGGTTTGGGACGACTGCCTTCGCATCACCACGTCGGAGCAGGAAATTCAAAAAGTGGCGCTTAAAGGGCGAACGGAGCGCGAAGTTATCACGTCTGCAGCAAATCTGCCGACTCACCGAAGCCTTTGACGACAAACGACGACGCACATACAGGCCATACACGCACCCGCACACCAAAAAAAAGGGCGGCCGACAACATAGAACTTTGTCGCCTCACTAAGACACGAACGCTGGGCAACGACTTGATTGCCGACGTGTGAAGAGGCGGAAACCTGGCTCTCTCGCTCGTTGCTCCTCGACTCCGCCCAATTCGGCTCCGGGAAACGCTGACGAGCTGGCAGTCACCTCTCTCTGCAGCGCCAGGGCGACGACAACGGCTACAGCAAGCGTAGTTGGGACATCAGCTGGAGCAGCAGCCCCAAAAACGACGACAAAAGGGTGGAAGACGAAGGCATTACATACTCTCCTCTCATGACGACTCTCGAGGCTTCAGCTCCTACCCTCCTTTGACCCCATCTTCCCGACTTTTTCTTCGCATTCAGCAAGACGTTCCTTCTTTTGCGACGACCACACCGCGCCTCGCCTACGAGCATTAACGACCGCAGCCAAGTCGAACTCCGTCGACGAATACTTTCGCCGCTTATCATCCGACCTGGCGCCACTCGGATAACAGCATTCGACTGACACTGGCGCCAGAGACAGAGGGGAATTTAGAGGGAAAAAAAAAGGGGGCGTGGGTGAACCAGAGATTGCCCGCTCCGTCTTAGACCGTTCACGTCCACGCCCACGCCATTTGGAGGAGTTGAGAGCGGCGTCGGTCTGGAGGGCGGCGAAGGAAAGTGGTGCTTGCTCAACAGACTTCGGAACCCTTTCGAGCGGCTGCCTTGCCCAGCGTTGTGCGACTGCAGCCTCCGAGCAGGCATCAAACTCCGCCCCGATTCTCCGACCCTATCAGCCTGGCCCGCCCGCCCCGCCTGAGGTTGGAGGAGCGGTTACCGATTCAAGGAAGGAGGAAAAAAAGGGGAGGGGAAACAAGAGGACGAGATTAAAGCTTGGGTGCCCGAAGTCCGTCGGCGCCATTGCCCCTCATCAGTCTCATCACTCCGGCACAGCAAAGTCAACGACACTGGGCTGAAGCCAAAGAGCAGACGTTCAGCCTCGACACCCCCGCTTTGCTGGTCCCTTTACTGGTGCTACTGGCATCCACGTCGCTGTGCCTGGTTCCGTCGTTGCCGAAATTCGACTTCCACAACGCACGTCAGCGCTCAATTTGCCGGAGCAGTCCTTGGTGCTCTGAACCCGCGCTTGCAGAGGTGAGGTATTTTAAGCAGCGGCAGCAGAAGCGGAATCAGCCGGACGAACTGCAACGGCGCTGCTAGGTGGGGGAGACACACAGCACCGACGACCCTCCCTTTCTCGTTGGTCGGGCAGCCTCGTCGAGTGACGTATCCTCTCCTCGTCCCCCTCCTCCCTCCTCCTTCCCCCTCCTACCTTGCCGCGTGCTGCCGGTTCTTTCGTCCTGGCGCTTTGTCTCCTCTTCTACGGCCCCGTCTCGCCCATTGAACCGATCGGGTGTTGCGGCCAGAGAGCCTTTACGCGGCATCTCGAAGCTCACTTTGGGCCGGCATCCTTGTCGCCACTACGAACGCACGAAGCGCGCAGGGCAAAAACCCAGAGAGACGATAACAGGGAAGGGCGTAGACAGTTGTTCGACGTATCTTTTGGCTCTCTAGGTCGCCGTCGACCCCCAAGCCAATCGACTAGCCGGTTAGCCAGGCAAACAATATCGGAACAGACGACGAAAAGAGGCATAGGCCGCGTAAACGTACTGCCAAGCTGGTGTCTTTCAACGCTGCGCTCTAGTCCCGGTCTTGTCTCGGTCGCCGGTCACCCGACAAGGGACACTTTGACCAACTTCGCTCCGAGTGACTGCCTTGTCGTTGCATACGGCCGTCACTTCGAAACGATATGCAACCGACCGGCAACTGGGGAGCGCCTGGAAGCAGCGTCCCGTCTGATTTGCAGCCTGTCATGTCCTTTGGCAACCAAGGCACATCGCAGCAACAGCAACGGCAACAGCAACAGCAGCAACAGCAGCAGCAGCAACAACAACAACAACAACAACAATCTCAACAACATCAAGAACAACAACACTTCTTCGCTCAATCACAACAAGAGCAGCAGCAGCAGCAGGCCCCTCCGGCACAACATCAACAGCATTCATACCAAAATCAGCAACACGAACTGCAAATTCACCCCCATTCGTCTGACCCAACACGCCCAGGCCAGCCGCCGCCGCCGCATGTAGAACATTTCCAGCAACAACAAGGCTCATTCAACGACCAAAGCAGCGCATTCATGCCGCAATCTGGCGGTTTCATTGCAGACACGCATTCTGCCTATGGGTTGAACCAGCCCGCGCCAGCACCGTCTTCGTCGTCGTCTTCGTCGCTCAGCCGCGCCTTTGAAAACTTCAATGCGCAAACTTTTCATCCCCCTCCCCAACAACAGCATCACCAACAATCTCAACAGCAGCACCAACTTCAACAGGCCTCGCCCTTTCCGTCGGGCAACAACCACTCGTTCAGCGGTGGAGGACAAAGTTTCGACGCCCCGACCTATGGCGCGCGATCTCACGATGCGGCTATGACGTCGGATCACCCACGCGGCTCCTATGACTTCTCACAGGTCATGGGTGTGCATTCTGTGCATCCGCAGCAGCAGCAGCGACCCCATCAGTCCAGTCTGCATCATCAGCATTCGTCCTCTGCCTTGGCCGCGTTTGGGCAACCGTCCCTCGACGCAGCGGCGAACGTCAGCAGCGATGTCAACGGACCTTCCACCCTAAAGTTGCCCGACTTTGACTCCTTCGGCATTGTCCGGTCGACCACCGGCGGCAGCAGTACTGCCAGCTACGGCAGCGGCGCCGATCATTCGTTCACCACGTCCTCTTCGGCAAATTCGTTGGCTGCCGGCCAGGGCTTGGAGGCGTCGCCATCGTCGTCGTCGTCTCAGCGCATGCCGGCGTCACACTACAGCGATTCGGCGCTGAACCAGTCGCAGCAGCTAGCGGCACCATCGCTCAACCGGTCCAGGAAACCAGCCGCTCTCGACTTTGGTCCCGGGCCCTCATTGTCACGCAACTTGGGCTCTGGTTCAGGCCCATCGCTCCAACTGCGTCACCAGGGCAGCAGCAACCAAGGAGGTGCCGCTCATCACGATGCTTGGCTCGAGGCGACGGCCGGTGCTGACGCCATCACGCCTCAAGCTCCCAATAGCCGAGTGGCACAGAGCCAGCCAATGGCTCCACTGACGCTGCACAACTCTGGGGAGTCGACCACCTTCTACGCACCCATGGACGTAAGCGGTCGGGAGTCATCAGGCGAAGGGTCAGGGAACCAGTATGTTTCTGCTGCCAACGTACAGCAGCGCGCGTCATCGTCATCTTCCTCGTCGTCGTCGTCGCACCACCAGATTCAAGGATTGATGCCCTCCTCCTCCTCATTGGAGCAGCTCTCTTCGCTCCAGGTTCAAATACCCCGCTCTCCATCAGACCTGCAACACCGTCACCAAGCCTCGAGCAACTCCTCGCCAATGGCAGCGCCAGGTCCCTTTGCTGTGCAGATGCAGCAACAGCAGCAACAGCAGCAGCAGCACTACCAGCAGCAGCAGCAGCAGCAGCAGCAGCAGCATGGACTCATGGGTAGCTTCAAGGGAAAACCTTACGAGAGAGGCCCGATGCGGCCCATGTCCAGTGCCAGCACGGCGAGCTATGCAAGCAATAGCAGCGGTGGCAGCAATCGGTCTATGATCATGCAACGGACCAGCAGTGCGGGCGAGATCCAATCATACGAATCCTCGCCCGACGACGCATTTATTGCTGCTTTCAACCAGCCAAGTAATTCTCAGCAGTGGCTTGGATCTCCTCAGCAATTCCAAGGAAACAGCCCACAGCAGCAGAGGAGGATCTCGACGCCTCAGAGGCTCCAGCAGGTGCGCGAGACGACGTCTTCGAGCCCGCAACATCCCTTTGCGACGTCGAGCCAGTTGCAGCAACAGCAGCAGCAAGGGTCCCCCATGGGCTTTGACGCCGGTGGCTTTAGTGACCATCGTCTGTCAGCGGCGTTGGCGGCCGCTGCGCAAATCAATACTGCCGGCGGCCCTGGCAACGGTGGCATGCAAGCCTCGCCCAGGGAAGGCAACAGCACGCCCACGATCATGGAGGAGGAGGAAGATATGGCGACGACGCTCAGGACAGCCCACCAACCGCCGTTTGCGGCCGAAGACATTCCTGAATTGCACCTCCAATTTGACAATCTGGCCCAGCAGCCGTTGCATGTCCAGCAGCAGGAACTCGCACGCATGCAGCTGCAGCAGCAGCAGCAGCAGCAGCAGCAGCAACAGCAACAGCATCATCAAGCGCATGGTCTTCGGCACAGTCAAAGTATGCCTCAGCAGGTCATGGTCCCTCGCTACGCCGATGGGGGACCGGCAGCAGTTCTGCGAAGGCATCGACCGCACGTCAGGCCGAGCGTGTACCAGCAGTACAGTTCGTTGCAATTTGGCAACGAGCCTATGCGCGACCTGGGCGACTGCACACCCTTTATCGAGTAAGTTTCAGCTCTTGGTCAAGCATGTTGCCGTGCAAAGAAGTGAGAGTGAGGGAAAGTCAGCTGACATAGCGTACGACGACGGCAGCGAGATCATCGGCAACTACCTTGCGACGCCGAGCCGGCTGGGCCTGGGCGAGAGAACGGTGCTGGTGATGACGAGCAAAGTGGCGCAGAAGAGCTACGGGCAAGAGAAGCGCTTTCTCTGCCCACCACCGATGGTTTTGCTCGTTGGCAGCAGCTGGTGGAGCGCTGCGGGCCAAGATGGTTCCGCGCGGTCCGGTGGCGCGGGACCATTCCCTTCGCCCGTGGCCTCGAAGGAGGAAATGACGGTGCTGACACCGCCCAAGCTGACGATTACCATTAGCGGCGAGGCCGTGACCCAGGAGGGCAGCCTCGAATGGGCGTCGAGCACGGGCAGGCTCATTGACGTCGGTAATTCATCGTCGGAGATGGCCATCTCTGGTCGATCCATTGCAAGGCATCTCTACATAACGGACATTGACGAAAAGAGGCGGCATTGTGAGGCCCTTGTTAAGATATCTGTGCCTGGCGAGACACAGTCGGATCGACGCACACTCGGCACGTTCTCGAGCAAGCCCATCAAGATCATCAGCAAGCCTAGCAAGAAGCGACAGAGCTCGCGTAACTCGGAGCGTGAGTTTAACCAGACTACCTTCTCTTCTTTGTCCAGATCAGAGCACTGATACTTGTCATGGTAGTGTGCGTCAATCACGGATCGACGATCTCGCTCTTCCACCGGCTGAGATCGCAGACGGTCTCGACTCGGTATTTGTGCGTTTCAGGCGCTCCCACGTGGTTCAAGGGATCCGACGGCGAGCCCTTTCTCAAGTCGGACCGGACAGGCATGCTTCCCAATCGAAGCGAGCCGCCGTCTTGCTTTGTTGCCAAGACGACGAGCTGGGACCCCTTCATTGTCTACCTCGTTGATCCACACGTGTCGTCCAAGGCTAGGCCTGACTCTTCGTCCCAGTCGCCATGTCCCGGCTACCCGCCCTTGCCCGTCAATGCGCTGCCGTACAACCCTGCGCAGCCAACGCCGCTATACTACAACCAGCCTGTGGTTCTTCAATGTCTCAACACGGCTGTTGTTAGCCCCATCATGGTGATTCGCAAGGTCGAGCGAGGCACCACCATTGTGGGAGGCGGACAGCAGCCCATCTCGCCCACGACCGGCAAATTCGACCCGTCGGCAGAGGCTTGGGGCGATCCCGTGTCTCAGTTGCACAAGATCGCCTTTGAGATCATCGAGGACCCTAATACGCCAGCGCCGACGCCAACGTCTGAGTCCGGCGAGATGCAATCTCCCGGCGAGAGTGGCCACTTCCTAGGATGTCTCAACGAGCACGTCGGACTGCGCAGACCCTCGGCATCGCGGCAGTGGGTGGCCAGCGCCATGAGTGGGCCTCCAACGCCTACAACTCCTATCACGCCCATGAATGTATCCGGTGCCCCGTCTAACGAGAACGAAGCGCTCAAAATGACGGCATCGCCTCCTACCAGCCCAACGGCGGCTGCGGCGGCGTACGCCGCTGCACAGACTAGGTTCTCGCTCGGTCAGGGGCCACGAGGGGCCATGATTCCTCCATCGGCATCTTCATCGAGTAGCGGGCCCGGAGGATTCAGCTTCAGCGCCTATCACCAGCAACAGCAAAATCAGCACCACCTTCAACTGCATCAGCAACAGCAGCAGCAGCAACATCAACAGCAGCAGCAACAGCAACAGCAGCAACAGCAGCAAGAAGAAGAACTCATGGATTCAACCGAGTCCAATGATGGTGGTAAGGTCAAGCGTCCTCGGAGAGTCTCGTCATCGGTCGTGGTGCAAAAGGACCGAGCTGGAGCATTGGCCTCCAAAAATCGCCGTCGTGGCCAGTCGATGTCGGTACTAGGAATGCAGCAGCAAATGCTTAGTCAAGGTGCTGCTGGCTCTGCTTCAGGACCGTCTTCGGCGATGCAGCATGCTCAACAGCACAATCATCAAGGCAACGCGGGCGGCGGCAACTTTGCGAGCTCCGAGCTGCTCCGCCGAACGAGCAGCTTTGCCAACAGCCTTTCGGCCTCGGAGACCTCTTCTCTGGGTGCGCCTCCCGGGTCACTCTGGACCGTCGATGTCAACGACTCAGACATTTGGACAATTGTCGGAACTGATATCGCGCGGCATACCTTTTATCTTCCGCCGAAGCTCGTTGGCGGCTTCCATGCCAGGGTGCCAAACAAGGACCAGTCGATTGGCCACCTCATCAACGTACCCGCTCCTGCAAAGGAGATTACGCCTGTGCCAGTCCTGACGTCGTATAACACCAGCACAGCAAAGGGCTCCAGTGGAGGAGGTGCCGACAAAGGAGCGAACAGCAACCAACAAGGCCTCGTTACCCTCTTTGGCGAGAACCTTTCGCAAGACCTGTTTGTCTACTTTGGCGACTGGCGATGCGCCCAGATGAAGCTGCAAAGCAGCACGACGATGCTCTGTGCTCCACCGCCGCACCTCGATGAAGGTGGCGTTCCCCGTGGCAGGATGCCCATTCTGCTCGTCCGAACCGACGGCGTCATTTTCCCGACGTCAGTCATCTATGAATGCTGAGGAGGACCATGGACAATGATCGAATTGCTTCCCTGACCTCCTCTTGTCTTTCTTCTGTTTTTTTTTTCTTCGTCTTCTTTCCAACCTGCTTTACGTATCATTGGTTTGAGCCTTTGTTCTCAACTCTCACTCGCTCGTTGCTCATTATATTTCAATCTCTTGCCTCTCACTCTTCGTGTAACTCTCTGTCTCATGCGTTTCCAAATCAAGGGGTTCATCATCTGAAAGGTCGTCTGATAGCCAATGAGCAGAGAGAGGGGATAATGATAGTACACGTTGGAGCACGAAACGAGGTCGAGATAAGAGACAAGAGGGAGAAGACTTTAGAAGTAAGGACCAGTCTACTCTAGGCCGGAGTCTTGGGTGAATTCCAGGTGTTGTTTGAGGTCGCTTTCGGTCACCGTGGGTCTGACCTGTTGAATTGCGCGCACAAAGTCGCTCATGACCAGCGGCGGCTCGAGCAGATCAGCGCCGTCCACGGTTTCCCACGACATTTCCTGCGCAGCAGCGTCGCCCGGTGAGCAGGGCGTCAGGTACTCCTTCATGATGCCCTCTTCGGGCTGAGCACCGTCTGCGCCCTGCGAGGCCTTCAGGGGCGCCATGACCTTCTTGAAGTGCGTCGCAGAGAGGACCTTGCGAACGGGCTGCATGAGCGCGTCGCGGACGAGGACGGAAATGTCGGAGCCGGTGTAACCGTCGGTCTTGATTGCCAGCTCACGGTAGTCCTTGGGCCCCAGGAGGCACGGAGTGCTTCCGACCTGGAGCTCAAACATGCGTTGTCGTGCCTCGAGTTCGGGCAGAGGTATGTAGATTCTCTTTTCAAAGCGGCGCTTGATGGCCAGATCGAGTTGCCAGGGAATGTTTGTGGCGCCCAAAACGAGAACGCCACCTTCGCCGTTGCCAACGCCATCCATCTGGACTAGGAACTCAGTCTTGATGCGCCGGCTGGCCTCGGACTCGCCCTCGCCACGAGTGCCACAGAGCGAATCGACCTCATCGATGAAGATGATAGAGGGTTTCGCCTCGCGAGCCATGGCAAACAGATTCTTGACCAGACGCTCGCTCTCACCCATCCACTTGCTCACAAGGTCACTTGATGAGACGCTGAAGAAGGTGCTCTTGGCTTCCGTGGCGACAGCCTTGGCCAGGAAACTCTTGCCCGTGCCCGGGGGACCGTAGAGAAGGATCCCCTTCCAAGGCGTGCGCTTGCCCGTGAAGAGCTGCGGGAACTTGATGGGCAAGATCACGGCCTCCTTGAGCGAATCCTTTGCCGTCTGCAGGCCGGCAACATCGTCCCAGCTGACATTAGGCGTCTCGGAAAGAATGGCACTTGAGAGGCCAGCCCGCAGCCTCTTTGTCTCTGCATCCTGGTCGTCGCCGCCTTCGCCATCCTTCTTTGGCCCTGCGCCTGCGCCAACTCCCTTCTCGGACCCATTCGCGCCTATCGCGTTTCTGCCGCCCTTGTCATCCTTGCTCTGCGCCAGATGCTGCTTGAGCTTTTCGGCCCGGTCGAGGTACTCTGTGAACTTGTTTCGGATCAGCTCCTTGAGCTTGTCGTTCTTTTCGTCTGCCAGTCACAAGCGCTCCTGACGTTAGCTCAATAAGATCAGGATCAAAAGACAGGGACAGGCATCTGCTCACACTTCAGAGCAAGAAGGAAGAAGTCGAGGCTGTTTTGGTAGAGCTTGTAGGCCTCCTGGTAGTTCTGCTTGGTGTCCTGCTCGATGGCCTCCTTGACGATGCCAATGGCCTTGTCGAGGAAGTTGGAGTTGGCCATGGCTCGGCGCGGCTCGACGTCGGCGTCAAGGTTGCTGAGCTAGTCAATCGATTGTGAAGCGGTCGGTGGAGTGGCTGGCTACCCAGCCGATCTGCCAAGAGGTCGAGACCAAGTGACACTTTCCATGACCGATATGACACGTCAATGCCTTTGATACACGTGATTCAGCTACTGAGTGCACGCCCGAAATTTTTTTTGGCTTCATTGCGAGAACTTTTTTTTTGCCGTTCAGAAGAGCGATCACGGCGTCAAGCACCCAACAATCAACAATGGCCAAGGGCAAGAGCAAGACTCGGCCCCAGTCGACATCGCTCCTGTCGGCGCCAGCAGATGTCACTAGTACCTCTACGTCCAACGTGGTCTCTAGCTTCTCGCCTGATGGGAGGCTTTTTGCCTTCTTGACGCAGGCCATCGACCGGCATCGGTTGCGCATCTACACATCGGCAGAAGGATCAGGCGCGGGGTCCGACGCATCTCTACTGGTTGACTATGTGCTCCCTGAGGCCCGATGCGAGTGCATCAGCTGGGGAAAGCTTCCTGGCTCGAGCAAAGGGCATAAGGACGACGAAACGAGCAAGCGAAGAAGAAAGAGCAAGGGCGACCTCTCTTCGTCGGACGTGAACGGCAGCAGCAGCAGTGGCAGCTCTTCGCAGGTGGTCCTTGCGCTCGGTCTATCGACGGGCGCAATTCACCTCTTCTCTCCGACACAAGGACGAGTGATCAGGATTCTCCACGACGAAGCCATCTCGGCCTCGTCTGCTACCTCCTCGTCGATCACCTCTGTCGACTTTGATTCCGACTTGGGCCTCGTCGTGGGCTGCGCTGCCGATGGCCAGATTCGGACCTGGAACTTGACAGAGTTGCTCGCGGACAAGGCCAACGCCCCCGTCGACAGGATCCGACCAGACGCCTCGACACCGGTACGGACGCTGGCCTTTCTCTCGACTCGAAAGCTGGCCGTGGCGCACCACTCTATCCAGGTGCTTTCTGGCCCGGACAGCAAAAAAGCAGCGCTAGCCTCATTTACTGGGCATGCTTCCAACATCACTCACCTTGTCTCCATTCCTGGAGATGCGCCGAGATTTGTTAGCGCTGCGGACGGTGATCGCATCGTCAATGTATGGGGAATGCCGCCCCAAGGGCAGAAGGAGGCGCGACCCATTGCGACATTAGCTCTCGACTCGACGGTTCGGCAGCTTGCTGCTTACCCGTCGTCATCTGTCGATGCAGTTCTTGTCGTGGTGACGAGCACTGGGGCACTAAGACTGTACGACATTCCCGCTTCGTTGGGCGAGCAGGCCAGCAACGGCTCGGCGGCAGGCGCTCGACCGCGGAAGAGCGCGGCGGGTGTGTCGACACTTCGTAAGCTGTCCGAGATCAGGCTCCTGGCCCGAAAAGACGATCAGGAGAGCTTCCCCATCCTTGACGCCTCCT
Source organism: Acaromyces ingoldii (assembly GCF_003144295.1). Classification (NCBI taxonomy): domain Eukaryota; kingdom Fungi; phylum Basidiomycota; class Exobasidiomycetes; order Exobasidiales; family Cryptobasidiaceae; genus Acaromyces; species Acaromyces ingoldii. The sequence continues at coordinate 2,959,242 of NW_020290249.1, read as the reverse complement.
TTAGCAGCGTAGAGGAGGGTAAATTGTCGATTGCGAGGGTCATCAAGGGCGCAAAGGTGTCCCTTCTCACCACTTTGTGCAAAGATCCGACGACAGGAACTTTCCTTCCTCAGGTCGATGTGCTGAGGCAAGCTGGGACAGGAAATTTGGCAAACTTCGATGATGGCTCCCAAACGATCCAGGGTGGCGGAGCGCAGGCTATGCAAAAATACGCTGAGCCCGAGGTCTCTTCTTCAGCTTCGAGGAAACGCGCAGCTCAAGGTTCGTCCGTCATCAGTGGCAATGGAATGCTCGCCGAGGCGGCCGCTTCGACGACGGCAGATGATCAGGCAAATCTTGATGCAAATCTTGAGGATCTCGAGGGTCCTACGCTGGGATCCAGGCTCAAGGGCCTCGACAGTCGAAGAGTGAACGGCACGTCCAAACCGTCTCGTGGTAGCGACGAAGAAGATGAGGAAGACAGAGACAGCGACGAAGAAGATGACGCTGAGCTTCAACGCCGCGCGCCTCTCCCTCAGGGCTCGCTGTCTCTGGCCCAGACGCTCGTCCAGGCCCTGCATTCGTCCGATTCGTCGCTCTTGTCATCCTGCCTGGCGCACTCGGACCCCAATGTGATCCGACAGACGGTGCGGAGGATTTCTGGCCCGCTCGCTGTTCGACTGCTCGAGAATTGTGTCGATCGGATGTCGGCGGGAGGAAAGAAGAGCAAGGGAGCGCTGGCGGCATCGAACTCTAGGGGCATCATTGAATGGGTCCGGGCAACGCTGACGGCGCACACCAGCTATCTTATGTCTGTGAGTACCAATGATTTCCGTCGCATTGGAAAGAGATGGAGTTTTGAAAGTTGACTTTGAATTTGCTAGCTTCCGGACCTCGTCCATCGACTTGCACAGCTGCACTCGATGCTATCGCATCGTCTCTCGTCGCACGAGCGGCTTCTTCTCCTGCACGGCCGTCTCGAACTGGTCCTCTCTCAGATTGAGATGCGGACGGCCTATGCAGCGGAACAGCGCGTGGCGCAAGGCACCGCCAAGAGCATCTCGGGCGTCAAGACCAAAGGTCGAGGCACCGCTGCTGCTGCGCCCGCTGCGGCCGAGAAGCGGAAGGAGAGGAGATGGGTCGAAGCAAGCGAAGACGAGGATGAAGATGAGGATGAGGACATGGATGAAGATGACGTTGCCGAAGGCGACGAGGTCGATGTGGCCAGAGAAGAGGGCAGCGACGACGGTGACGATGGCGAGATTCAGGACATTGGGCTCGGCATGGGCGACGAGACGGGCGTAACGAGCCTCGACTCGGCAGACGAAGAAGAAGAAGACAACAACGAGGACGACGATGAAGAGATGGACGACGCTGAGGAAGAGGACGAGAGCGAGCTGGAAGAAGATAGCGACGAGGACGAGGAGGATGAGGAAGACAGCGATGATGAGAGGAGTAGCGGGCTGAAGGCAAAGTCCAAGGGTCTCGTCGATGACGAAGCGGAGGAGAGCGATGATGATGACGAGGATTCAGAAGAGGAGGAAGGCTGAGGGTTGAATGCCAAGCGTTTATCTCCTTTATATCGCAAAAGTTGTCTCACCAAACACCACATTCACCAGTCCGGAGCAAGAACCGCATGTTGTCTCCATCTACTTTAAAGATAATTCTTTGATCATCATCAAGCTGCGACGACTGATCGTGATTATTCTCCTCAATGTGCTTTACAACACAAATGACAGTTGATGTGACAAGGCGCAGTCAAGGTAGTCGTAGAGGCCCATGCATAGAAGAGAGGAGAAAACAAGAGAGACAGATGGGGAGAGAAAACGTTCCGAGGAAAGTGAAAAGACACAGGAAAAGGGATGAGCGAGGGTGCGACTAGAAGCGAGGCTGGTTGTGAGGCGAGGAGACCTGCTGTGACTGTCGAGCAGATGCCGATGCCGTAGAGGAGGACGAGACGCCTTGACTGTGATACGCTCCCTGCTGTTGCTGGTGGCCAGGCGAAGGCAGTCGATTGTTGTTCGAGCTATAGCGACGGTGGTCCAGGCCTGCAAATGCATCAGCACCACCGCTGCCGCCCGCGAGCGCCGCAGCGTGGCTCGACGGTGAGAGCGCTGTATTGGGTGGTAGGATGCTCCCAGGCACAAGACCGGCATACATCGTTGACGGTCCGATACCACCTGCACTTCCTTGCTGCGGGCTTGCCGCCGACAGAGGAGCGCCTGCCGATGTGGGGCTCATCATGACTGCCATCGAATGACGATTCGACGACGATGATGGCCCACCACTCTGATGTGGCTGCTGCTGATGCTGGTACTGAGTCGGTTTGAGTGATGGCATGAGCTGAGCAATGCCTGTGTCGTAAGGATCAAATGACAGCCCAGCATTGCCATAGAGTCCACTTGCAGTTGTTGCTGACGCTGGCTGCTGCTGCGTAGGCTGGTATCGCGCCGCTTGCGCTCCAGCAGCCGAGGAAGACGAGGAGGCGCCCGAATAGGCTACAGGCGGTGCAGCAATGTGCGAAGTGGGCGACTGCGTCGAAAGCTGCCTCAGGGAAGCCGAAGACGCCATCGAAGTATCGTGTGGGTTCACCAACCTCCGATTGTCATGGCTGTCGACGACGACGGAGAACATCGAAGGGGAGGTGACACTGCCACCCGACTTGGGCGACGCATGGTACGATGAGTGCCTATTTGACGATGCTTGATAGGAGGGTGATGTGGCTGTTGCGGACCATTGAGGTTGGCCCCATCCTCCTGCGGCAGGCGGGCTCATCTCGGCCTGCTGTTGCAGCATCTCGAGATTCTGGTAGCTCGTCGACGAAGTTTTCCCGCCAGCTTGACCTTGCTGAACAGGCGGGCGCTGCTGTTGCTGCTGCTGCTGCGGTTGAGCTCCGTTTTGCTGGCGTCTCTCCCATTCTCGCAACGACTCTTCGCGGTTGAGCACCGGCGTCACCGACTGACCAGCACCCGTATTCGAATCCAAGCCCATCCGAGCCATTTTTGGAGGAATGATGTCCATCCTCGTCAGCGTGTTGCTCCGGCTCCGATTCTGCGTCTGCGCATAAGCCCCGCTAGATGCTGCATTCGGACCTCGGCCTCCACCGTCGCCATAGTGGGGAGGAGACATGGTCGCGTGCATCTGCGCCGCGTGTGCGTGAGCCTGCGCGGCATGTTGAGCTTGGACCTGCGCCTGGGCCTTTGCCACCGCCTGGGCCTGTGCTTGCGCCTCGGCTTGTTGTGCCTGAGCTTGGGCCGCCGCAGCCTCCTCGCGCGCATACGGGTTGTTGACGGCAGGCAGCTGCGCTTGTCTTGCCTGATGGACTGAATTGTACGTTTGCTGCTGAGCCAGGTGCTGATTGTAGGCTGCAGCATCGTGGTAAGCGCGCCCTGATGATCGTGGTGCAGTCTGTGGAAGCCCGCCATATGGATGTTTGGTCGTGGTGTCTTCATTGGTCAGAGCCTTGCTGCTGCGGGAAGAGCTGATACCAGCAGTGGGCGATGTCGGGGGCGGCTTGAACGGCTGCGTGAACTTTTCGCCAGTGATGAAAGGATGCAGCTTGGCCTGTTGGGGCGTCCAGCGCTGGCTGGGATCCATGTGCAGGAGCCCAGAGACAAAATCGACAAACGAAGTCCGATTTGCCATCTCCTTTTGCACGTCTGTGCTCTTGCCACTCTTTCTCGCCAGAGGATACGTCTTGATAATGTCCGGCAGCGTTGTGGCCTCAAAGTATCGCTTTGACGGCTGTTCCTGAACGTTGTGCTCTCTCGAATACTGCTCCAAGGATTTGAGCCGATAATTCCGACGTCCGTAATCGTCGGTGTAGACGCTGAAAAATTCGCCCGTTTGTTTGCCATTCTCGAGCATGAAAGCCGGGGGTAAACCGAGCATCTCGACAATGCGGCAGACCTGGTTGTACTCGGACGTGCCTGGAAACAGCGGCAGACCCAGAAAGAGCTCGACAGCAATGCAACCCAGCGACCACATGTCGATGGCCGAGTTGTAAGGCAACCCAAGCAAGACCTCCGGTGAGCGGTAGAAGCGCGATTGGATGTAGGTGTACACCGTCTGTCGTTCATGACATGCCGACCCAAAATCGACAAGTTTGATGCTTGGCGTTTGCAGCCTGATGTGTAATAGTTCATCAGCAGAAAGCTTCGTTGAAAAGAAAAGATAGGAAGAGCGCAACTCACGTCTTGAGAAGAATATTCTCAGGCTTCAAGTCGCAGTGGATCAGCCGGGCCTCGTTGAGAACGGTGAGAGCGTCGAGAAGCTGGGTGGTAAAGACTTTGACGAGGCTGGTGCTGAGACCTCGGAAAGAGTTCTGCTTGATGAGCTCGTAGAGGTTCGACGACAAAAGCTCAAAGACGAGGCATAGATGTTTCGCGTGGATGAAAGTGTCGCGCAAGCGCAGGATATGATGCTCGTCATTCGGATCCCAGCTTCCATTGAGCTGGCAAAGAAGAAGAAAAGAATGAGCGTCTGCATGAGATGATGAGAAGAGGCGAGAACTCACCATTTCGAGAATCGTGACCTCCATCATACTCTGGTTGAAGTAGGCAGGCTTATTCTTGATGACTTTCACAGCCACAATCTCGTGCGTCTTCATGTTCTGGCACTTGACCACTTGCCCGAAAGTGCCCTGACCAAGAATGTCGAGAATGAGGTACCGGTTGCCCTCCTCGGCCCCGAGCCAATCGTTGACGTAGAGAATGTAATCACTGTCCTCGTTGTCGTGCCCATCATTATGCATAGGCTTGCTTGGCTTGGTCAACACTCTTCTGGGGTTGAATGAAAGCTCGTAGAAGAAAGAGGGGTTGACGAGGTGGTAGGTGTGGTGGAGATAGGCCGTCATGGCTTTGAGCGGCTGTTTTGGAAATATGTATCTCAGCATCACTTCAAGAGGAGGAAAGGCATTCGTAACTGGCTACTTACGCTGACGTATCCGCCCGTAGGGTCCGCTCTTCTCCCCTTGCCCTGCTGAGCCAGGTCTGTGTTGGTCTTGAGATCCGAAAGATCTCGCACTCTCCTGAAGCCCTCTGCAGGTCGAATGGCAGGACGGACTTTGGCGGGATGCGGCTGTGCGCTCCAGTCGTATCCTGCTCCCGACTCGACGCCAGAGGGTGTGAGTGTGGTCCGCCTTTCTCTCCGCTGCTGCTCGCCAGGCTCTACGCTCATCCGACCTGCGTCATTGTGGCTCCCGTAGCCCATCGGCGCCCCACCAACGGAGATCTGTCCTTGCTGGTACGGTGACGATAATCGCCCCGTCGGCGCACCGGCATTGCTGGTATAGAGGGGCAACGAGTCGCCCATAAGCTGAGACCCATTGCCGGACTCGACCGGAGGCCGCGACCCAGCGTATTGGCGACCCGGCGAGAGACGATGCGAAGGACTCAACGATGTAGGAAGATCCATGTATGCACTGCGAGACGCGCCTGGATTGTTCGAAGTTGATGGTGCGTAGGATGACGACGATGATGGATCGGCAAACATGCTTACGGGACGATTGGATGAATGCGGCGCGTACGACGATGTTCCGGTCTGCAAGCCTGTGGGTGATCGCGGCCCTCTTCCTCCTGCGTGCTGCCCGCTGTAGGACGGTGTATCGACAATCATCGAGGCCCGTTGTGGGCTGTAGGGACTATTCATGAAGTTGCCGCTCGGAATGTGTGTGTTGATCGTCGGCAGAAGGCTTCCTCCTGACGAAGAAGGGCCACCACGAGGAGGCTGAGGGGCATACGAAGACGTGGAGCCACCATCAGAAACAGAAACCTCTCTTCGATCTCGTGACCGGTACGGGCTAGAAGAGTCGATGGGGTGCGGCTGTGTTGGCGACGTTGGACTGTAGACAGAATTCTGCAGTTGCTGATAGGCGGCATGGCCGAGTGATTGACTTCGTCCCAGTGTTGTCTGCGTCGAAGAAGGGCTCGAGGCCGAGTGAGGTGATAATTGGCTTAATCGCGGCGAGACATAGGCCGGCAGGTGCGAGTAGCTGGTGCCGTCGAAGCCCATCGATGGTAATTGACCGCCAGCAGTCGCTGAAGGGCCGGGAGGCAGCGGCGAGTAGGCGTTGTTCTGCCGCTGCTGGTGCTGCATCGTTGGTGATCTAGCCTTGGATGGGGAGCTATTATAAGCGCCCGGCGGCAAGGTGGGAGCTCCAGCATGCGCCATCGGCACACCCTGTTGTCCTGGTCCTCCGCTCGCGGCTCTCTGAACGCCAGGGTCAACGGTACCCATGTTTATGACGTGCTGCTGTTGCTGAGATGACAGCGGCGGAGGTGGCTGGTGTTGCTGCTGGTGATGATGTTGCTGTGACTGGCCGTGCGCTCTGCCACTCAGGTCTTCAGCAAAGCCACCTCCATAGCTCGACCCAGGTCTTGCCATGCCGCCCGATGCGCCAGCCCCGGCAAGGACCAAGCTGGGCTGAAAGCACCGAAAGGGAGGCGGCGAAGAGGTCGAAGCCGCAAAAGCGAGGTCGTGAACCGACACGGACTTGGACACTACCAAGCCCTTCTCAGAAACGTCGTCGGTCGAGGTGGCCTCAACAGGACGCTGTTACCTCTCGCGCTCGCTCGGGCGCTGCGCTTGGCGCCGACGGGCTGGGCGTCGGCTATCGCCTCTGATCTTCGAAGTACGTCTTGGCGGCCGTCACTCGTTCCAGAGGAAACAGGGGTTTCGGATGGGTTTACAGGTCCGTCGAGGATGAAGAATGGGACGTGACGCCTTTCGGGGGTGATGACCCGGTCAGCGCCAAAGACGTGTCTTGTCTTGGGTCAGTTGTTCTGCAGGAGGTGGGAATGTCGCCTCGAAGCCTCGTCGTCCTGTGCACACAAGTCGTTGTCGCCGTAAAAGTGTCGCGTTGTGATGAAAGGGTGCCTCGTCGCAGCTCCCGTCCATACAACCTTACTTTGGCTAGCTCTCTCTCGTCTTTCCAACCAACTTGAGACGATTGCTACCGCTTTGTCCGTCCACCCAGGCGCCTCGTGCTCCTGTGCCGCCACGAGAGCGAAAATGCGAAACGCGTCCGTGCGTGAGTAACAAACAATTAAGTTCAATATTTGGAACGCTCAGTCACTATACGCCTCACGACAATGGACGAGGACGACGAAGAGGCCTTGGCTCCGGGGGAAGGTGAGGTCGGACTCGAGGAGCCGCACATGGAGCAAGAGCGGAATAGAGAAGACGAGGAACATGAGGAAGAAGAGGATCAAGATAGGCATGAGCGGCTTCTGCAGGCAGAGGCTCGTCCCATCATTCGTCTCGAGGAGGATGTCGTGAATCGGATCGCGGCTGGCGAGATCATTCACCGGCCCGCGAACGCCCTCAAGGAGCTCATCGAAAACAGCCTCGATGCCGGTGCGACGCTGATCAAAATCGTCCTGAAAGAAGGCGGTCTCAAAACGCTCCAGATCCAGGACAATGGTTGCGGGGTCAAGGTACGTAACCTGACGCTTCCTTTCTAGCGATTTGATTTCCTGATTATTTCGGTGACAGGCCTCGGATCTGCCTCTACTTTGCGAGCGCTTCGCCACCTCGAAACTCAGAGACTTCTCCGACTTGAGCCGAATGACGACATTTGGATTCCGTGGCGAGGCACTTGCCAGCATCAGCTATGTCAGTGCAGCCATGACCGTTGTTAGCAAGACAAAGGACAGCGACTGCGCATACCGGTGAGACCAGAACGAGCTCTCTGCCTTTAGCGTCCGGCGCTGACTACGAGCATAGTGCATCATATGCCGAAGGAACCCTCGTTCCTCCGAAGCCCGGCCAGTCGGCAACACCCAAACCATGCGCAGGCACCGACGGAACCCAGATTATGGCAGAGGACCTTTTTTACAATGTACCCCAGCGCCGAAGGGCTCTCAAGAGTGCTGCCGACGAGTACAACCGATGTCTCGATGTTGCTTCTAAGTACGCTGTTCACTATGGAGGCCGAGGTGTAGGATTTGTCTGCAAAAAGGTCAGTCGGTCGCCCTTTGTGCAAGTCGAACTTCCTCTTGTTGACTAAATGAATTTGGGGTGAGAAGGCGACTTCCCACGTCACGGATCTCAGCACACCGGCGTCGGATGCAGCGACCACGCTTGACACGATTCGATTGCTCTACGGCAGCAGTATCGCAAGGGAGCTCGTACGGCTGAAGCCACGGCGCGTCTCGTCGCTAGGCTTTTCCGTCGAGGGCTGGCTCAGCGGTGCCAATTACTCGACAAAGAGGACCACATTTCTCCTTTTTATTAATCACCGTCTCGTCGACTGTGCCCCGCTCAAGCGCTCATTCGAGGCCTTGTACGGCTCGCTGCTTCCTAAAGGGGGGCATCCCTGGATCTATTTAAGCCTGGAGATTGACACGGAGAAGGTGGACGTCAACGTCCACCCCACCAAAAGAGAAGTTCGCTTCCTCGACGAAGACGACATCATTGAGGCAGTCTGCGAGCATGCCCAGGACTGTCTTGCGGGTGCCAACTCCAGTCGCAACTTCCAGCTCACTCAAGCTATCTTGCCAGGAGCATCGATACCCGAAGGGAGAAAGGATGGGGCGCAAGCACCGGTCATTTCCAGAAGCAGCGGCTATCCACAGCATACGGTGCGCGTCGACGCCAGAGCACAGACGCTAGACTCTATGGGTGCCTTTACACAGATCGAGCCCAGTAACGAGCCGGCCTCTTTACCCTACCGTGGACTTCCTGAAGGTGAATCACAGAAGCAACAGCAACAGCCGCCAGCGACAGCGACGGCGAGGCGAAAGATTGCTGAGAGCGAGTGCACCCTGGCAAGTGTTCGAAAGATGCGCGAGCGAATCTCAAAGGCTCGGCATCAGGGCCTGACGGACGTCTTTCAAAACCACACGTTTGTCGGTGTCGTGGATACTGCCAAGTCGCTCTCTCTGCTCCAACATCGTAAAGAGCTCTACATTTTCGATCACGCTCAGATTATGTGAGTAGTAGTACCTCGACATCTTGTCATTGATGCAACTGACTCAGTGATGAGCTCACAGCGAAGATTTTGCATACCAACTTGCTATACGGCAATTCGGCAACCTCGCCCGGGTCCGACTGTCACCACCACCCAGCCTGGCCGACCTGTTGCGCACTGCTCTCCTCGTTGAAGCCAGTCAACCACAGCCAGGTCGTGGGGATCTCTCAGACGACGACATTATCGTGAGGGTAACGGAGAAACTCGTTTCAAGGGCCGACATGCTCGAAGAGTACTTTTCTATCAAGGTCGACGGCGAGGAGCAGACTTTGGAAACGTTACCAGCATTGATCCCCGGACATTCAACTATCGTGCTGGAGAGGCTGCCCACGCTCATGCTGCGCTTGGGAAGCGAGGTCGACTGGGAGCGCGAGCGCGAGTGCTTCGAGGGCATCGCCAAGGAGCTGGCCTTGCTGCATGTCCCCATGTTTGAAGGAGAATCAGAAGAGGGTCAAGAGCCTGAGTCAAAGGATCCGGGCGCAGATCTGGAGAAGTTGACAAGGGTCATGACCCAGGCGTGGCTACCCTCCATGCGCTGCTACCAGCCATCAAAGGACCTCATTGCAAACAAAGCCGTGGTACAGGTTGCCAGCCTTCCGTCACTGTATTCTGTTTTCGAGCGTTGTTAGCAATGTCGTCCACTCTGTATGCATATGTAAACGTTTGTAATCTTCACTGGTCATTGTTTATATCTGCTGATGCCTTCTTTAGTCTAAGGCCTGACTTGTAGTCTTCCGCAGACAACGATTGTGAAAAGGGCATTTCATTCACGTCAATTAAAGGCACAGTGCTTTTCGACAAGCCGATCACCTCGTCCTGATGATGCCCGCCGCGACGAGCTTGTTAATTTTCTCCCGGACAGCTGCAAATTCGCAGTGCGTCAGCCTCTCGATTTTCTTCTTCCTCCTTTGACGCTCAGAGAAGACTCACTTGGGTTGCTCATGTGGTCGGTAAGAGCCTTCGGGTCGCTGTGGAATGGACAAGGGTGGTTAGTAAACCACCTCCAGCAACTCGATCAACAATGATCTACACACCTTTGGGCCTGCTGCAGGATGGACTGCATGACTGGGTCCTGCATGATCTTTGCCACCTCGGGATCCCGCATCGCCCTCTGAAGCGTCTCCTCGTCCGTCTCTGTATTCCGCTGCGTGGCGAGGGCCTGCATGACCTTGCTCGTCTGCTGCTGGATTTCGCGCGTGTTGGCGTTGCCGTGCCCTCCATCAATGTCAGCCGCACGCTGGATGGCCTCAAGAGACTTGGTGTAGTCCTTCATGCTGAAGAGGACGTTGGACTTGCGAATGTGGCCCTTGACAAAGTTGGCATCGATGCCGATGGCCGTCTCGCAATCCTTGAGGGCCTCTGGCAGAGCGACGAGCTTGGTGTATGCGCTGGCCCGGTTCGTGTAGCCCCTCGGGTCCGATGGATTGCGCTTGATGCTCTCCGTGTACGCCGTCACGCTACCAACAAAGTCGCCCTTCTTGTACAGGTCATTTCCCTTGTTGCGCTCCTCCTCGCTCTTGGCTGGATCGATGTACGCCTGCGTCTCCCTCTCCTTGCGCGTCTTTTCCGCCGCGCGCAGTTTCGCCAGGATCTCGGGTGTGCGGTGCTCCGTCAGCGACTTCTCATAGAAGTTGATGGCCTTTTCCAGGTCATCGAGCTTGTCATAGGCAGATCCGATCCTTCCAAAGGCCTTTGCCACGAGCTTGTAGTCTGCTCGCATGCTCCGCCCCTCCTCGACCGCCTTCTCGCACGTCTTGATGCACTCCTGGTAGTTGCCCTGCTCAAAGTAGCACGCTGCCAGGTTGTTGAGGTAGGTGATGTCCTTCGGATTGAGCTCCCAAGCCTTCTTGTAGTGCTCGATTGCTGGCTCGAAGTCACGCTTGAGATATCGCTCATTTCCCTTGGCCTTCTCAGCATCGCCAGCTTCCTTCGCCTTCTTGTCATCGGCTTCCTCGGCAGCAGGCTCTTCGTTGGCCTCCTCCATGGGCGTGTCCTCAGAGGCAGCGGCGGGCGCAGGCGCGGTCTTCGAGGATGAAATGCCGGCAGAAGAGGAGCTCTGCTCCGGTTGCTGAGGTCTAGTTTGCTTCTCAATCTCCTCGCGCTTGCTCTCGAGGTTCTCAGGGAGGTCATTGCTGCCTTCTGGCCTCTCGAACGCTTGCAGGTCGATGCCCATCAAGACGCCCATGACCGAGATCATCCTCGGGTCCTGGAAGGCCGACATGGCATTGTTGGGGTTTGCCTTGATTTCATTGAGCTTGGCCATGAACGAAGGGTCTGCTAGCAGCGGGGCCGTCTTGGGGTTGGCGGCAAGCTTCTGCATCATCTGCGGGTCCTGGAAGATCTTTCCCATGCCCGCGCCAGGGCCGTCCGACTCGGCGGCTCGTTGGACATCCTCGAGACCCTTTTTGAGAGCTGCATCGGTGGGTGCAGCTTTGAGACCCTCCTCGTAGGCGGTAATGGCTTCGTCAAACTTTCTCAGGCCGTGTAGCGCGCCACCTTTTCGTCCGTAGCCCTTTGCAAAAGTGGGATTCGCCTTGATGGTCTGTCGAGTGGAGAACAGCTCGATGAGCTGAAGAAAACACAGTAGAGAAGACTTTGAGCACTGCTCACCTCATCAGCATCCTCCAAGGCCTTTTCGTACTGCTTGAGGCCGCTGTAGCACGCGCTCCGGTTGGAGTAAAGAACATGGACAGAGTCCTCGGGACCCTTTGCGGCGGCGATTGCATCGGTGTAGTGCTGGATTGCCGCTTCGTAGTCCTTGGCCGCAAAGGCAGTGTTTCCCTTTGCCTTGAGTTCAGCGACAGACATCTTTGCCTAGCTTTGCAGGTAGCTGGTGGGAGAGGGATGTTGTGCAGTTGGGGGTGCATCGACGAGGGCCGAAGGTTAGGGAAGAAGTCTGGAACCTTGTACGCGCTCGGCCGATAAGCGGTCGGAAATCGGAGACGAATCTCGCACTCTCATGCACCAGCGCTCAGACCACCTCCCACCTGGAGGAGCTCATCCCATCTTGGCCCCCATTCAGCCCAGGCCAATCAAGATGACCGAGGGAGAAGCAGCTGTGGACGGCCGTAAGCATGGATCGATCGAGGTCTCGGCCAAGAAGTGGAAGAAAAGGGACATGGAAAAGATGGCCCCGCGCACGGAAGAGCAGCTCAAGTCTAAGCTAGACAAGGCCGGTGGAATGACTCTCGAGCTCGTTGCGAAAGACGGCGATGGCAAGACTATCAAAGCAATGCCTTTGGAAATGAAGCATTTCGGGACGGGAAGTGTAGGCTACACTATAAGCGAGAGTCTGCACCTGACTCTAAAGACTGGCGAAGACGAGGACGGACAGCCGCTGTCGCTGTTCTGCACATCAAATTGTGGGTCACCGTCATCTTTGATCAGCATTTGACTGCGCTGACAACCTGTTAATTTAGGCACAGTGATTGGATCGAAGCCCAAAGAGAGCGAGGCAGGAGAAGGATCGCAGTCGGCAAGCAAGAAGAGATCCAAGAAAGAGGCAAAAGAAGTCGTAAATGATGATGAGAATGACAACGATTAGGTCTGTAATCAAGAGCGCTTGTAGGCTTCTTCACACACAAAACACGTTGTAGAGTAATGATGACTGTTGATCAGGAGTGTACGTGACACGGATTGCGAGATGAGATGCAAAGAAAGACATCAGAATTGCTCAGTTCAACAGGAGGTATGTAGTGTATGATTGAAGGTTAACAAAGCCAGCGAAGAAGGACTTGCTAGACTAGAAGGAGGGTGGAGAACATCTCGAACAAACATGATTAAAAGGACCGGTACGTGGAATGGCGTAGCTTTGATCCTATTTGCAAGAATGATGATGGAGCAGTGGTGGCTCGTATGAAGCGAACTTATCCAAAGTGTGTGGGCCTCCTCCTCTCAACCGCCAGAGACTGGTGGAATGAGGCCCACCTCTTCTCCTCCTTTCAGCACCAACTTCTCGATGTCCTCCTCGTCAACCATGGCCTGATCTACGCTCCACTTGGAGCGCCTGATAACACCCTCCAGCGCGTCTGCATCGCCTTTGCTTCCCGTTTCGCGGCGTTTCTCGACGAGCGCGTTGCCCAGCTTCAGGAGATTGAACGAGTCGCTAGGCACCTCTACACTTTCCGAGCGTGCACCTGCCGCGTCTTTGGCGGCAGCAAAGAAGAGGACTTTGATGGGCTTCCTGTCACTGTCAGGCACTTTGTGATCCCCATTGATGCCGTTCACGGCAGCCATCGAGCCAGCAGCAGCCGTGCCTGCCCCGATAGCAGCTGCCGAGCCAGCTGCCGTTCCTTCAGAGACTGTTGGCTTGTCGCCTGCTTCCAAGCTGGCTTGGCGGTTGATGTCCTTGGATCCCCTCCGCTTTTCCTCGCCTGACACCTTACGCTTGCTCTCGCCTGAACTTCGAGGGTGGAATGGCTTTGTGATGTCCTGCCACGCCTTTGAGTCGTGCATCTTGTCACGCAGGTGTTTGATCTCCTGCTCCATCGAAGGCTTCTTCTTTTGCCCTTGTTTGCCCTCGGTCTCGGCCTGGCTCTCTCGCGAGGCGGCTGCAATCTGGAGGGGTGTGCCGCCAGCGACGCCAGCGGCAAGAGCTGCATGAGCGCTGACGTTGCTGAACGTCCGGTCTAGCGGGTTGGAAGTGATGGAGTCCGCAGGCGTCTTGTACGACTCCATGGGCGTCTGAGGCACTGCGAGGGTGTCGTCGTTGCTCGAATCATCGACGTTGCCATTGCTCGTAGCATCGGCGATGCCATTGCTCGTGGCGTCTGCCGTGCGCTTCTCAGAGGAGTCGATGGCCTGCTGCCTGGCTTCATCTGGATTCGCGCCCTTTTCGCCATTGGGACTGGAAGGCTTGCTACCTGGGAACAGGCCCGCAAGCGCCTCGCGGTCCTTTGCGTTGAAGGGACTGGTCTCGTCATCGCCGCCTCGGATAACCCACTCCGATGCGCCGATCTCGGAGTTGCAGTTCTTTGTGAAGCGTGCCAGCATCGCCCGTCTCCTCTGTTGGCAAAGCTCCACCAGCTGGGGCCAATAGGCATCGTGGTTGTACTTTGCGTCGAGCTCGCCGCCAAAGTCGTCGGCCAGCTGCTCGAGGGGCACCTCGGACTTGATGGCCTCGTCGAACTTGCACTTGCTCTTCGTCACGGGGTCGATGAATGCTTGGATTGCATTCCAGAACATCTTGAAGACCCACGGCACGTTGATGCACATTGCGACGCCTAACCGCTCGACGTAGCTTGAGCAAGGGCGTGATCGTTAGTCAGGACGATGCCGAAGAGGATGAGAGGTGGGAGGAGAGAGGAGAGGAAAGACTCACCGGTTCTGAAGAATGTCAAGCATCAGCTTGGCGTTTGCAATACTTGTCGGATTTCGGCTACGGTGCTCGAAGTTGATGAGAAGTGCCAGCTGCTCGACACCGGGAGGCATGAGATCGATGGCCGCCTCGAGGATCCAGACGGCGTACTGCATCTGCCTCGGCGACTCCTTTGTATCGTTTCGATGCGGGTGCATGTAGTGCAGCGGCCTCGCGCTGTTGTCGTATCCGAGAACAGTCTCTTTGCCGCTCTTTGCCTCCTTTGCCATTTCATCTGCATCGAGCGAGTCAACGCCAAACTCTCTGCGCCAGGCTACTGTCTCGACGAGCCTTCGCTGTGCGACGGCCACATCCCACTTGGACGCCCTCAGATAGCGGAGGATGCTCTCCCTCGTCAGCATCCTGCATTTCTCCCATTCCGATGCCGGCTCCCTCCTCTTGTCGTCCACACGCAGTGAGACGGGGTAGTCGGCCAGGTTGGTAAAGTACTTGAGCGCCTGCTCGTACTTTGCCGTCTGCTCATCGGTCAGCGGCGCTGGCGGACTCGGTCGACACCCCGGAACGGGCGTGGGAAAGACGCCAGAGAAGCTGTGGAGCACTTTTGGCTCGACGGCCGCATCGTACTTGCCACCACCACCTCCGCCGATGAATGAGTTGCGGACGCCGCTGCCGACCTTTGCGCCGCGAAAGGAGACGGTGTTGTACGCCTTGGAAAACATCGAGGGCCGTGCTGCCGATGTCGAGTCTCGCTTTGTCGTCGTCGAGCCGCTGTTGCGGGACCAGGTCCTGGACGGCTCCTTCTGAAGCGACATGATATATGTATTGTGTCCTCGTCGGCCTTGCGTCTCCCGATCTTTTTTTTTTCTCTTTTTTTTTTTTTTTTGGGTGATGCTTTATGTGCACCGTGCCTCGGAGAGCAATGGAAAGAGAAAAAAAAAGACCCGGTGTGGATCCGCGCAGACCCGCTCGGAGATCCCTGGCCGAGAGAGCGGGGCGGGGAGATGTCAGGCCGAATGACAGCCTATTGGTGGAACCCACAGGAGAGCGTAAAGCAGGGAGAGATGACAGGCCCGGAGCTCGCCGACAGGATGACTTGAGGTGTGGAAACGGTAGAACGGAGGAAATGACCCGCGGAGCTTGCGTTTTTCTAAGACCACGGACAAAGGCAGGAATTTCTCAACTGCTCGAGACACACGTCGGATCTCGGGAATCGACTGCTTGCTCTGATCCTTTGCGCTACACTCTCACTTGCTCTCCCTTTGCGAGATGTGAGACGATCTTGGAGAAGCTGAAGGTGATGATACTGTGGTGTAGCCTGCCAGCAAAGATGCTGGCGATAAGGTGTAGGGGGTACCGACAAAACTTTTACTTTAATTTTCCACTCTGGGCCAAGCGTAGCGCGGGCTCCGTCTTTCCACGGCACTCCACCTCCGTATGACGCCTGGTCTCGCCTCAACCCCGATGTACCAGACTGCGAGGCACCTTTCTCTTGTGCACTAACCTGACCACAAAGAGAGCCAAGAAGTCCAGCGATTCATCACCTTTCCTTACCATTTCTTTTTCTCTTTTTCTTTGGCTTATACAGTGCGATCGCTGCGCCCCTGGGAGCTTTCTTAGCTCAGGGTTCAGACGACGTCATATTTAATCCATGGATGAATTTGGTCTAGCATGGCGGACCCAGCCGCCGCCCGATTGGCACCAATGCCTTGTAGAATGACCCGGTAAGCTGGATCCTAGCATGAGCCGGCTCTACTCTTGCGATGCGATTAAGGCAGCCAGGGCCCTCCTCTCCATGAGGTATGCGGATGGCTAGTCAACAGGCTTGCCATCCTGTCCTTCCGCGCACGCATATTTAAGCTCAAGGCGCAGGCGGGACAGGTATTTCCTCCTGGGCCGAGGACGGTCTTGCACTGAAATGATCTAAAGGACCAAAGACTTAAAGGGTAGCAGACCACCATGCGATTCGGGTGATTGTGAGGCCCCGTCGACATGTTGAGGAATCGGGGCACGATGTCATCAGGCTGGGGGGCACGTTTTCAGAGCGAAAAGTCTAAAGGGCTGGGCGAACGGAATTAAGAGTTAGTGCTCATCTTGCATGAGTGGTGCCTGGGTGCCTTGAAAGTCGGTGGGTTGCCGCTCCTTCAATCTCGGCCATCAATCATCATAGAGCATGCCCATGATGCCGACATCGACAACCACAGCGGATGGTCATGTGAAAAGGGTCAAGGCGACACGGAGGAGGGCGCAATTGTCGTGCGATCGATGTCGGCTCATCAAGCGCAAAGTGAGACCATGTATCCTTCCGCTTCTTCGAAGCCCTCCTGGTTGAGCTGACATCCGCGACTGCGACAGTGCAATCGCGAAAAGCCGTGCGCACGATGTGTACGAGATACCGAGGAGTGCTCTTTTGAACGAGCAGAACGGACGAAAGCGCCTATGTGGAAGCGGCCTATTTCGCACAAGGTCCCTAGCGAAGCACTCGCCGACCAAGCACAGTCCATAAAGGACCAGGATAGCCCGGCGGGAAGCGCAGCGAGCAGCCATGCGTCAAGCAGCCGCGTCTCGAGCAACATCACTTCGAGCAGCCAAACAAGCTACAGCGTCCACGGCCACTCAGATGACTTCGACGCCGAGTCGCTCCGCCGCCTCGTTTCCCACCCTGTCTTTCTGGAGCGGGTCATGAACATCTATTTTCGTGAAATAGAATGGACCTGCGACCTCTTGGATGGCACCCGCATCCACCGTCTCACGTCCGAGTACCACGATCCAGCCAACACTTTTCCTGCCATGTGGGCCGAGGTCCAGTCCCTTGCCTTTGGTATCACCTCCCTCGTCGCTCAGCAATGCCCCACCGACATTGAGTCGGTGCTAGTTGGTCTCGACAACGAGGCTCGACAAGGATTCTTCACGGCAGACTCAGTCGCTCAGGCAGCCCATCAGGCGGCTTCAGCAGCCCTGACTAGCCTTGGAACGACGACGGAACCGCGCTTCTGGTCTGCCGAGGTGCTGGCGACGACGTTTTTCTTGCGCAACTTTGAGAAAAACGAAGGCCGGATGCAGAGCCTCATCGACAATGGCGCGACGGACGTGGCACGCTTCTTGCGCACCGACTACGCTCGCCAGGGCACTTCAGGCGAGATCAGAACATGGCAGGAGGAGCATGACTTGCTTGCCTATCGTGTCTTTTGGGCCTACTTTCACAACGACAGGTGAGCCGTGAGCCTTGTCTTGGGTACGACTTGAGTCTGACGAAGCGCTCTCCTATCCCATCTCGCATACCAGGGTTGGCTCGATGTATGCGGGGTCACCTTACCTGATCCAGCCTCAGTACCTTGACGTATGCTTGAGGGACCCGATGGGTCACATCTCGGCCCTGGAGCTCTGCAATCCAGATGGGGGACAGAGGCCATGTTCCTGCTCGCACATTGCCTCCTCGTTGGAACATACGGCAGTAGCCAGGGGACCCACTTTGACGGCGTACAAGGGCGCTAATTCGCGTCTCTCTGCGATCATCGGGCGTTACTTCGATCGCTTAGGTGCCTGCAGGAGTAGCAGCTTCCAGTGGCCCTACGATGCCGAGCGCATGGCGATGGACCTCGATGCAGACCTCATGTGCTTCGAAGCAAGCGTAGCCCAGCTCCCTTCTGCCATGTTTCGAATGGGGCAAAAGGAAGTCCTGTCGCTCTGCGTCGCTGCGCTGCGCGGAGACGTCGCCAAGCGGCTCTGCGATGCCTTTGCGGCCAATCTTTTGTCCCGCGAGAAGGCGCTTCTTCCCGAGGCGGTCGATTGGATGCTCCAGCGGCGCAGCCTCGACACAGCCAAGGCACTGATCCTACGTGCGGTAGACGTGCCCCGGACATCGTCGTTGGGCGCCCGGGTCAGCTGGGTCTTTTTCCCAAAGTTTGTACATCGACATACCATGGATCTGCTTGTGGCTGCGAGACGCTGGACGGCACGGCAGCACGATGCAGAAGGCACGGCCTATCTACTCGACTGTCTCCGTCATGCTATTATGGGACGCAACTTTCTGGTTTTGCTCACGAGGAGAAGTGAGCTGCCAGCTGCCAAGAGGCTCGTCGACGAGGTCTGCGCGCACACCCTCGAAGTACTTGGCACCTGGATCGACGGAGGCGAGAGAGAAGAGGAAGATGATCAGCGCCAGCGCAGGCTTACGGTGCGTAACGCCGAGGTTATCGTGAACGACGCAGCGTTGATGGCAGACATCGAGGCGCGCTTGCCCGCACCATTGCCCCCCAACCTCGAAAATTTGGACTTCAATCTCGACGAGACGCTCGCCAGCCTGTTTGCGGACCTGCCTGCGCTCGAACAGCTCTTTGGCTTCGGCGCGGCGGCCCCTGTTCAGTAGCGCTGTGCTCGTCCACTTCGTCGAGCAGCTTGGTGTCCATATGAGCGACAGGGAGTGTACAGCTCGCAAGCCTAGCCTTGCCTGAGTGATACTCTCAGCCAGCCACGCTGTCATACTCGATCGAGCAGCCTTGCATGAGAGAGCAAAGTCCGGACTTACGGATCATTGATTTCGAACGTATCCAACAATGATGCTAGCAACCGACAAAATGATGGATGGCGTGGGCAACTGCGTGCCATCCAGCACACTCTCCTTCCTCTTTTCGATAGCTTATAGGCCGTCTCGTGTTGATGTCAGAGTCTGTATGCTACTTTTGATATTTTGCGAGGAGCCCCATGGGTCATCTCATCACAGGACATCAATCGTGAGAAAGATTGGGCCTACCGACGAATCTGCAATGTAAGCCTTTTTTCCTTAACGCCGCGATGGGAAGGAATAGATCTCGGCCGAAGAGGGTGTTATGGGCGCGCGTATAATGTCGATGCCGAACGCCTGCATTACTCTTGTTCAGGCCTCAAGCCAGGATTTCACCTAACTTTGCAGGCTTCCTTCTCCAGATTACATCCGCACCGTTTCTCGTGAGCGATGACGGATCTGACTCTGGGGATATGGCGCCGGATGCACCAACATCTCATTCTCGCTGTTTCGGACCCGGGCGCACAGCTGACGCTCAATGATGCGTCCGTCGCGCCCCTGTTCGAGCCGCCGGTTGGCGTGGCCCACTTCGATCGAGGCAGCAACCTCTCTTTCGAGACCACCGACAAGTTGCAGAAGCAGCATGCGGGACGAGGAGGCGCAAAGCATGGAGTCATGGGTGCCTTGGACAAGCTTTGTCGGAACAAGGAGGGCTGGGGCCCCGTCGCGCAACAACGAGATTTGGATTTCACCCCGTGCTTCCAGGATGCGGCCCTGACGATTGCGCCTGCCCTCCTCTTGGCGCTTTGTGCGGGGAACGTCTTGGTCAAGCTCGCTAAGCAAGAGCCGCGAGTCCTGACAAAGGCTAGCAAGACGATTCTCAACGTAAAGAACATTCTTCTGGGTATCGCTGCTCTGTGCGCTGCGCTTTCTGTGTCACTTCAGTACGGCACGCTCAAGCACCCGCTCAAAAACATCTCCTTCTGGGCCAGCATCGCCCTCTTCGTCAGCTATGCGCTTGCGCTTCCCGTCCAGCATTTCAATCACACGCGCGAACGGCGCTCCTCTACGGTTCTTCTCTTCTTCTGGCTCTTCCACCTCGTTGCCAATGTGGTTCGGCTCAGGACGATGGCCAGCTACCCTTCTCCACCGATCTCGGAGATGATCCTCGAATTTGCACTTCTCGCTGCACGAACAACCCTGGTCTTGGTCGTATTCGCCCTTGAGTGCGCTGGTGTAGAGGTTGGACAAGAGAAGCCGTCGACCAAGCCAAGCGGCAACGGCGCCTTGCCCACATCCGCCATCGCCAGCGCCCGCCCTAGGCCGCAAACAAGTGAAAGCGGCTTCAGTGTCATGAGCGACTCGAGCTACGACCCTGTGGACGCAGAGAAAGAGTGTCCCGAAAATGTTGCCAATATCTTCTCCCGTCTGTCATTCCACTGGATGCAGCCACTGATGTCGGTGAGTCTTGTGCAGCCTCTCTGTTGTTTTCCAAGCTGACTTTCGTCCACCAGCTCGGAGCAAAGAAATTCTTGACAGAGGAAGATATGTGGTCTTTGCCTCCTGGCGAAGATGCCGAGAACCTGGGCAGGCGCTTTGAAAAGTACTACCAGCTCAAGCGCACAAAGGACGGCAAGCCTCGCTTCTGGCTTACCCTTGCCTATGCGTACGGAGGTCCGTTCCTCTTTGCCGCTATTCTCAAGGCAGCTCAAGATGCCCTCGCTTTCGCCTCGCCGCAGATCCTTCGTCGGCTGCTCCAATTCGTCCAGACATGGGAGACCAAGCACCCCGAGCCGGCTCTGCATGGCTTCTTCTTTTCGGGCCTCCTTTTCGTTGTTGCCCTGGTCCAGACGGCTTTTCTCCATGCCTATTTCCAGCGTTGCTTCACCACAGGAATGCGAGTCCGGGCCGGTCTGGTGAGCGCCATTTTCAAAAAGAGCTTGCGTCTCTCCAACGAGGATAGAGGCGGCCGTGCCACGGGCGACATTGTCAACCTGATGAGCGTCGATGCGACCAGGCTCCAGGATCTCTGCACATACGGCCACATCGCCTGGAGTGCCCTGTTCCAGATGACGCTGGCTTTTGTCTCGCTCTACAACCTCTTGGGCTGGCCCTCATTTGTCGGCGTGGCGATCATGGTTGTCTCGATCCCTCTCAACACCATCCTCGCTCGATACATGCGCATGCTGGCCGAGAGGACAATGAAGGTCAAGGATCGCAGGACGCGATTGATGAATGAGATCCTGACCAACATCAAGAGTATCAAGCTCTTTGCTTGGGAAGAAGCTTTCACCGCCAAGCTCTACGATGTGCGCAACAACGATGAGCTGTCACTCCTGAAAAAGAGTGGCTCGGTCAACGCTCTCTTCAACTTCTTCTGGACTGCCATCCCCTTTTTCGTCTCGCTGGCCACCTTCATCACATACACCCTCACCAACGACAAACCTCTCACGGCCGACGTCATCTTCCCGGCTTTGAGCCTGTACCAGCTCCTTTCGTTCCCCCTGGCCATGCTCGCAGGCATTGTAGCCGCCATCATCCAGGCGCTTGTCTCTGCTCGACGCCTTTCTGAATTCTTCGACGCGGGCGAGCTTGATGCTGACGCGCGCAAGGTCATTATCCCCGCCAATCCCATCGACCCTCTCTTGCCTGACAGCAATGGCGACACTGCCGACGCCGAAGGGGATGGTAGCCTAGTCGAGCTAGAGGGAGCCGAATTCAAGTGGTCTCGCTCGCAGCCCGTGCCCACGCTTCAGGACATTGATGTCAAGGTGCAAAAAGGCGAACTTCTTGCCATTCTTGGACGCGTCGGCGATGGGAAGAGCTCCTTGCTCTCTGCGATCCTGGGAGAGATGTACAGATCCGACGGCAAGTGCATCGTCAGGGGCAGGACAGCCTACTTCAGCCAAGGAGGATGGTGCATGGGCGCGACTGTCCGCGACAACATTCTCTTTGGCCTCAGATACGAGCCGGACTTCTATCAACGCGTTGTCCAGGCCTGTGCCCTCGAACCAGACTTGCAAATCTTGCCCGACGGTGACCTGACTGAGGTCGGCGAGAAGGGTGTCTCGCTCAGTGGCGGCCAAAAGGCCCGTGTTGCCCTCGCCCGTGCCTGCTATGCGCGTGCCGACATCTACCTCCTCGATGATCCTCTGGCTGCCGTCGATGCCCACGTTGGAGCTCACATCTTCAAGCACGTCATCGGGCCGGAAGGTCTGCTGAAGAGCAAAGCCAGGCTCTTGACAACCAACACCGTTGCCTTCTTGCCCCAAGCCGATCAGATTGTCTCGCTCCGTCGTGGAGTCTTCCTTCAGGAGAGGGGTACCTACGAGCAGGTCATGGCTGCCAGGGGAGATATTTACAACCTCATCAACGGTCTGGGCAAGCAGGCTGCCAGGCGAGAAAATGAAGCTCAGGAGCAGCAGCAGCAGGACGATCACGAGGTCGTCGACTATGACAACCACCTCGCCCATGGTCACATTAGCGAAGAGGCATTGAAGGAGACAAAACTTCATCGTCGTCTGAGCACGGCGTCGATGAAGCGACCAAAGACCATGAGCAAGGCGCAGGTGAAGAAGGACACGCTTCGACAACTCCGGGAGACGACACAGCAAAAGGAGAAGAGCTCGCAGGGAAGCGTCAGCATGGACGTCTATCGTGCATATGCGTCGAGTGCAAGTTACTGGGGCGTTTTCCTCTATTTCTTGGCCTCCATCACATTCCAGGTCCTTCAAGTATTGCGCGATGTCGTGCTCAAACAGTGGGGTACGCACAACTCTCAGACCGGTGGCTCCCCTGCCGACACGCGATTCTACCTCACCCTCTACGGCGCCTTGGGCATCGCTGCCGCTGTCTCGATCTGCATTGCGCCTTTCATCCTTTACTCCTGGCTGGCCATCTCCACGGCCAGAAAATTTCACGACGACATGTTCCGTAGTGTGCTACGCGCTCCGCTCCAGTGGTTCGAGACCATCCCGACTGGTCGTCTGCTGAACCTCTTTTCGCGCGACGTCAACGTCATCGACGAGGTTCTTCCCCGCGTCCTTCACGGCTTTTTCCGAACGATGATCATTGTCGCCGGAGTCATGGTGGTTGTCACCGTGTCCGTACCACCATTTATCATCGCCATCCCCCCGCTGTGGTTCATGTACCGTGCTGTTCAGCGCTACTATCTCGCCACATCGCGAGAGCTCAAGCGTCTCGACGCCGTGAGCAAGAGCCCGATCTTCCAATGGTTCCAGGAAAGCCTTGGAGGGCTCAGCACGATCCGCGCCTATGGTCAGGAGACGCGCTTCATCGCCACTAGCGAGGCTCGAGTCGATCGTAACCAGCAATGCTACTTCCCCGCCGTGAGCTGCAACCGCTGGCTGGCCGTGCGCATCGAGGCCATGGGTTCGGCCATCATCCTCATCGCTTCCATGCTGGCCGTCGCCCTCGTCACAAATGGAGGCCACATGGACTCGGGCCTACTCGGCCTTATGATGTCGCAGGCCCTCTCGACGACGCAGACGCTCAACTGGGTCGTCCGATCCGCTTCAGAGGTGGAACAAAATATTGTCTCTGTTGAGCGAGTCATGAGCTACAGCGAGGTGCCGTCCGAGGCTCCTTACGAGGTCGAGCCGGCCCAGAGGCCTCCGCGCAACTGGCCGTCTGAGGGAAGGATTGAAGTGCAGGGTTACTCGACTCGGTATCGCAAGGAGCTGGGCCTCGTACTCAAGGACCTCAACCTTGCTATTGAGCCGAGTGAGCGGATCGGCGTTGTAGGAAGGACTGGCGCGGGCAAATCGAGTCTCACCCTGGCCCTGTTCCGCATCATCGAGGCAAGCAAAGGCAGCATCTTCATTGATGGCGTTGACTGTGCAAAGATTGGCCTCAAGGACCTCCGCTCGGCCATTGCCATCATCCCGCAAGACCCGCAGCTGTGGGAGGGTACCCTGCGCGACAATCTCGACCCGACGGGCAAGTCCACCGATGAGGAGCTCTGGAAGAGCCTGGCACAGGCCCGTCTCACCGACCACACCAAGAGTGTCGGTGGGCTCGAAGCGCCGTTGACCGAAGGTGCGAGCAACTTTTCGGCCGGCCAGAGACAGCTCTTGTGCGTGGCAAGGGCCTTGTTGCGACGGAGCAAGATTCTTGTGCTCGATGAGGCCACGAGCAGCGTCGATCTCGACACCGACGACCAGATCCAGCAGGTCGTCCGAAAGGAATTCAAGGGGACAACCATTACGATTGCCCATCGATTGAACACCATTCTCGACTCGACGCGCGTCCTTGTCCTCAAGGATGGAGAAGTGGCCGAATTTGACAAGCCGGACGTCTTGCTCGAAAAGAAGACGTCCATCTTCTTCTCGATGGCCCTTGAAGCAGGGCTGGCCAAGGTCTGATGATAACCCGCATTACGCTCTCACTCTATCTTTTCTCCTTTTGTCCTTCACCACCTAATATTTGGCGGCAGATGCAGGCAGAAGAGCCCTGCTAGCTCAGTTTCGGTTACTTTGTCGCGGCTGACGTAGATAAAATGAAATCAATTGCACACATTGCCTTAGACCTTTTTCTCCTCTCTACGCTATGGTTTCCAGTATTATACATGCAAACAAGAGGTTGTCTGTCTAGTCGAGGAGCTCAGCCTTGGCGATCTCATACACCATCCGCCGCCGAAGATAGAGCATGTTGCCCTGACTGAAGTTCCACTCCTCGTCTTCATCTTCCCCAGCATCTCCCGTTGTCTGTCTCTCTGCGGCCTGCTTTCGAATAGTCTCGACTGTCAGAGGCGGCGGCTGCTCCGTGACTGGATCGCGTCTGCTGAGTTGCTCGAGCGTCATTGTCGCAAAGACGCCGCAATCGCTGCCGTTCGCCTGCTGCGGGCTCTCTTCCGAAAAGTGGTCCGTCCACGAATCGTCGAGGAAGAGATCGTCCGCAGAAGATTTTCCCTTCTTGTCGCAGTATTCGGCAGCAAGGTATTGCCTGAGCTTGCGGAAGAAGGTGGAGCCAGTCGCGTGTGATGTGGCCATCGAGTCATAGAGCTCGAACCTCCGCCGACGAAGATTGATGGCGGCGCAGATCCAGTGCGTATCGTTCATGTTGATCGGGATGAGGACGAGATCCTTCTTGAAGATGTCTACCCTCCTTGTCCACTTCGATACGCCCGCATAGCCTTGCGAGCTGAACTTTTGCCAGAAATATGAGTTGAAGATGTGCACGTCCCAGAATGCTCGCCACTTCTTGCTCTGCTTGACCAGCGCCACGTCCTTTTCGCTTGGCGTCCCTACCGCCTTGGAAGCTTCCTCGATCCTCTTCCTAGCCTCGAGCACCTCTTTTCGTCTTGTCACCGCCAGGTCGCTCCGAAGTTGAATGAGTCTCATGTAGAAATTGATGACTTCATCGTTCAGCCAGGTGCTGGGACGGAGCTTCTGGATGTCGTGGTCTCTGACGCCTGCACCCGGGATCGCAGAGATCTGGCCTTGTTTTCTCAACGTCTGCTCCACAAGCCGCTCCCTTTCCTCACCAAGCGTTGGAGGGAGAGGTTGGCGACCGAGGATTCCACGAAGCCGCCTGAGTCTCTCTTTCTCTCGACGGTCGAGTTCAGCGAGCTTCTTGCTCTCGTGTCGGCTCGTCCGGAGGGCCGATCGGGCGCGCTGTTCTCCTTGAGACAGTAGCCTTCGCAAAGCAGCGGTTCGGAATTCAATGTCCCTGTCCTCGTCGCTGCCTTCAATCAAGGCTTGCTGCCGCTGCTTTCGACGAAGCTCGTCCCCATACGACAGCATCTCGTCAATATCGAGACCCTTCTTCCCGTGCATCAACCGCTTGGCCTGGACCTTGAGCGAGGCAAAGACCTGTAATTTGGCCTTCACCATGTCCCTCGCCCTTGTCTTGGACTGCGCCGAGCCGATCGGATCTTTCTTACGATACCGATGCGGCGACATGTGCATGGAAAAGGAGGCCGAAGACGTTGCAGGTAGTGAGCGTCGTCCTGCTCCCGATGCGCTGCGATGCTCCATCATAACCTGTTCGCCCAAGTCGCTGATGACCTTTTGAGCCTCGCTTTGCTGATGGTCACGTTGGCGTGCCAGAGGCCCGTGACTGAAGAGTCCGCTGGACACTCGGCGTAACGGCATTGCCTTGGCGTCGCTCGTCGTGTGGAATTCCGGAAGACGAGGCGCAGTAGGCGAATCGGCTCGAGGAGGAGAATCTGACGTGAGATCAATGACTCCTTCACTGACGGCGATGGGCGTTTCCTCGTATACAGCGGGGACCACCACTTCGTCTAAAAGCTCAGAAAGCTCGGGCTGGATCGGCTCGCTCGTGCTTGCTTGAGCACGAATGGGAATGAGCACAACCTCCTCGCTCTCATCTACGTCTTCTTCTTCTTCCTCTTCCTCTTCCTCTTTGTCAGCCTCTTCCTCAACTTCCTCTTGTTCCTCGTCTCCCTCCTCCTCTGCCTCTTCTTCGTCTTCACTGTTCTCCTCAATGACGTCTCCATAAACCAAATGGGAAGAGCTAAGCAGTGGGTAGTCGACCGACTCGACGGCGAGCGAGGCTTCTCGGTCCTGCCGAGGTGTACTGACTTCGTGGACCGCAGAGTGGGAGATTGCTGCTCCTTCGTCGAGGTCATCGTGAAGCGTTTCGATGATGGACACTTGGACTTGCTCGTCTCGTTCCTCTTCCTCGTCATCCAGTCCGGCCTCCTCCTCTCCGTCATTGCCCTCCTCCCCGAGAATAGCCTCTTGTCGCTCCTCTTCATCAGCACTCCGTTCTTGCACGATCTCGGCCTCATCTGATCCGAGAGCGCCGACAAAATGGTTCTCCTTGTCTTCGTCGTCGTCGTTCTCCGCCTCGTTGCCATGCTCTGGCTCCTCGATCTGCTCATCTGAGCTCTCCTGCTCCGACTCATATTTCCTCCCTTGCTCTTCCTCCTCTTCGTCCAATGCTTCTCGAGGCACCTTAATCGTCGCGCCTGACACCAGCGCGTTGCCAAATTGCTCCATTTCTGGCAGCTCCGTCTCCTCTTTCGGTTCCTCTTCGTGAGCGGGGGCCGAACTTGGGATGGAATCTTCTTCTTCTGCCTTCTCATATACGTCATCAGGATGAGTCGACTGGCTTCCCCGAACCGGATCCTGCACCTCATCTGCCTTGGTCGCGGCGTTCGTCTCCTGCAGCGTGTCCTCAACGCTTTCTTGGACCGTGTCATCTCCCAAGCTGTCCTTGACCGTGTCTTCCAGGCTGCTCGCTTTGACGGTCGAGCCCTGCGTTGCGTTGGGCTCCTCTTGCTCCTTGCTCCCAGCGCCTCGTCTTGGTCGACGCGCAGCGAGTGGTGGTGTCGGTTCCTTCTCTTCCTCCTCCTCCTCGTCACCACCATTCTCAACGATGTTCACTTGTCCATCGATGGGTAACGAAGTGGATGGCGCTTCTTTGACGCTGTCGGCATGATCGCCAGCGTCTGCAGCATCAGCATCCGAAGTTGCGTCAGTGCCATCGACAGGAGGCGCCGCGGCGGCCGCTCCGTTGAGGTTGAGACGCCTGCTCCTTTTCACAGGAGTTGATCGGGCTTGTCCTCCTCTTCGAGATGGCGTTTGCCGTGTCGCAGCGACTTGCTGGTCTTCTTCTTCTTCACCTTGCTTGGTCGGAGAAGCAGACTGGCGCCGGCCAGAGCGTCGCTGAGGCGTCTGGATCGCTGGACTCGGTCGTCTTGCCCTGCTTTTATTCTTCTTGCCCTGGGTTGGAGACTCCTCGACGCTCGGCTTCTCTTCAGCTTCGTCGTTGGCAAGCTCGTCAGGGGCTTCCATGGCATCCGTGACCGAGCCGTTCCCGTTACTCGGACCAGGCATGCTGCTACTGCTGCTGTTTTCAAGGCCACCGTCCAGAAGTTCAATCATTCTGGCCGACTCTTCGAGCGAAAGGTGCCCTTGGTCCGCTGCCTCCTCCTCTTTCTTCTTCCCTTTCCCTCTCTGCCTCCGCCCTCGACCCTTTTTCGCACCTGCTGGTGACTTGTTTCCCGACTGAGCCTCATCAGCATCAGCATCGAAACCGATCTCTCTCCTCGCAACGCCGATTGTGCCGACGAGTTCATCACTGCCCAGCCCCGCCTCGTCCACCTGCTTCGTCACTGCGTCCATCTTCTTTCTCTTTTTGGGAGGCGACCTCGAATCCTGGCTCTCTGAAGCCGTGATGGCTGCTGGCGACGCTGAAGCGCCGTTGCGAGCGGGCGAGAAGATGGAGCTGACGCGTTTGAAGAGGGACGTCGAGGACGACTGGGATGCCGGGGACGATGAGTCGCCTCTATGGCCCAGCCCGTCCGACACGTCGCCGTCTCGAGCGGTGGTACGCTGCTCTCCGCTGCTACTCGACGACGGCGCTGAAGAGGAAGACGAGAAGAATGAAAGACGAGACGCAAACGACCGCTTCTTGGGATTTTGCGACGCTGACGCTGCTGCTGCTGCTGCTGCTGCTGCGTCCCTAGGCGTCTCTTCGACGGACGATGTGGTCGCTTCGTCTGGATCGTGCCGCGGTCGAGAGCCGTTGCGCTGCCGCTTGCGGGCCCTCGAACTCATCGCTGAACTAAACCGCTTCCTTGCTCTGCTGCTCGCGTCCCCCAAACGAGGACCGCTGCTGGAGCTCAGGAAGAAAGAAGGGGGTTGGTAGGAGCGCGCTATCCTGGGCGTTTGCGGCGATGTATATTTGCTCTCTTCGCGATGGGCGACCCACACGTGGGTGTGGAGGGCAAAGAAAGGTCCGGCTTTCTTTCTGTTCTCCTCAGTTAGTTGCTAGCTCCAAGGTGGCTTGTTCCAAAACTTTCAAGGAGGATGGACCCAGGGCCGTTGCAAACGCTTAAAGCAACCGTCTCGGCACTGAGCGATGCTGACCTCGGGAAAGGGGGAGACAATCTTGGGGACCTCTTGCCCGTCAAGACGAGGCAGTCGTCGGGAGACGTGTCGGGGATAGAGACCGAGGTGGTGTGCACGGCCTACGCAGACCGGATCCTCGTCCTCGTCACCCAGGTTGGAAAGCTTGGCTGCTTGGTGAGCGTGCAGATGAGCGAAAGAAAAGACACACATGTGCTGGTGCTAACCTGGGATCTCGCACCGCAGATGCAGGCCAATGTCGTCAATCCCACATCGTCGACGCTGCAGTCGTCGCTCTCCACGATGGGCAGACGCTATGATGTCGATCTGGACCTCGAGGAGGAAGAGGCAGCTGGGATGAGCGAAGCGGCAGAAGGTGGCGGAGCACAGAACAACGACCTGGACCTCAGCAATGTGAATCTGACAACGCTCTTCGGCACACCGCCCCCCGCGCTGGCGGACCTGTATCCACTGTATGCGATGCACATTGCCAAGTACATCGTGGGTGCAGGAGGAGCAGCAAGCGGGCACGCAGAAGAGCGGCCCATTGTCGTTGGTCTGGCGCTCAAGACTACGAGCAAGGGAGCAGAGGCACAAACCAGGAACGGCCTCGACGACAACGACGACGACGAGGATCTGGAGGTGGTTGGACAAGGGGAAAAGGCGAGATTTGACGGCATCATGGATCTTATCTCTAGAGCACGGGTCTGGTGACCGTCAAGTGTAGAGCATAATGGACTGTTTTGCTTGTACA
The DNA here is from genome assembly GCF_003144295.1 of Acaromyces ingoldii. NCBI lineage: Eukaryota > Fungi > Basidiomycota > Exobasidiomycetes > Exobasidiales > Cryptobasidiaceae > Acaromyces > Acaromyces ingoldii. The sequence continues at coordinate 2,929,881 of NW_020290249.1, read as the reverse complement.
ATGGGCATGGCACAGCTGTATCTTCTTGTTGTTGTTGTGAGCTCCGACTTCTTCCTTTCGAGAGACCTCTTTGGAAGCAAAGCGTTCCCATTTTTATTTTTATTTTTATTTTTTGCAAGGGTGGCCTGAGCGTCGTCGCCAATCCTACACGTGAAGTCAGGCCGTGTGCTCCATCCCACAACGCCCTCGCGGACAGGAGAAGCACGAAAAGAGAAACGAGAGAAGAGGTGGAGAGCGTGCACACCGACCATTGCAGCAGCAGGAGAGGCCTCCGACAACCCACAAAGCAAGGCGGAGGGAGGGTGCTCATGCAAGCGCCTACTGCTCGTGCGCTTCCGAGTCTCCGCTGAGCACCGGCACGCAAGCCAGACATGGCCTCGGGGCCGGGTGGCAGCAGCAGCAGCACCACTAGCAGCACCAGCAGCAATCAGCAGGTCAGTTTCGTGCGCTCTCCTTGCCTTCCCGCTCTGTGTCTTGTCTCGCTGCGCATACAGACGTTAGCCACTGACCCCGCTCCTCTAGCAGCTCCTCGAGGAACTCTGGGCGAAGCTCGACGTCGAGATCAAGGTCCGCGATGGCGCCGAGAACCTGCTCCACGTCTTTGCGGCGGAGCACGACGGCGGCGGGCTTGCGTCTACGTCTTCGTCGCCCGCACAGCAACAACAGCAGCAGCAACAGGGTTTAGCAGGGCAACAGGAGCCCAACGGATCGTTCAGCAGTAGCAGTACCAGCAGCACAGGCAGCACGAGCACAGGCACCAGTGGCGCCAACCGCGAGGCGCTCAAGAGGCAAGTCGAGAAGGAGCTCGAGGGTGCACGAGTCAGAATTGCACTTCTGCAGACGCAGATCGAGACGCTCGTCGAGCATACCGAGACGCTGGACTTTGGTGGGTGGTGCAATGGGAGCATGTATTGCAAGGGCGGGAAGCTGACACAGACTGTGAGAGCAGCTGCGTCGCCCTCGGCAGCTACCGATGCGTCGGACCTCGGCAACGGCTTTACTTCGCTAGTACTGCAGCCGGTGGCGCACAGTGGGGAGGCAACGCCCACCGAGGGATGCGCGACTCAAGGTCTGGCTTCACGGAGTCTTGCAGAGCATATGCACGCTAGCCCCGCGAGCTCGCCAACCTCGACACCAACCCGACCACAGCGATCGACCTCTGGTGGTGCAGTAGCAGGGCCTGGTGCCAACGGAGGGGGCCTGGGCATAGGTCTCGATCCCACGGCGGCGGCATCACCGCCAGCGCCACCTGGTCCACCGCTGCCGCCGTTTCTTCTTCGAGGAGGCACAGCGAAGGGCGATACGGAGACCGGTGCACTGGGCGTCGACACAGGCCAGCAGCAGCACCCACCGTCGCTGCACAGGACGCAACAACTTCAGCAACAGCAGCAGCAGCAGCAGCAGCAGCAGCAACAACAACTTCAGCAGCAACAGCAGCAAAGCCACAAGGCGAGCCATCTGTCGGCAGAGAATGCCTTTGCCGTGCGAAGCCACGCCTTGGCTCTCATGCACACCCTCCGTTCCCTCCAGGGAAGACCACCGTCGGGGCTGACTTCCGAAGCGACGGCGGCAGCGGCTTCAGCTCGCCCCGCCATGGGTCCTCCAGTGACGCCATCGATGACGAGGACGGCCCAGCGATCGCGAGCAGCTGCCTTGGCAAGTGGCAGGCCTGCCCACGTCCGCACCCCGAGCCATGCTGGCGGGCTAGGAGACCTGCCGAGACGGCGCATCGAGACCATCTCTCGGCTCGTCACGGCGCTCAACAAGAATGCCAGAGTGCGGTACGAGATGCCGGCCGAGGAGCTCGTCTCCTGCGCATTCCCGTGCCTCGCTGACCAGGCCGGCAAGGAGGTCAGGGCATCGGCGTACCGGCTCATCAGGCATGCCCTGGTGCGACCGCCGTGGAGCCTCGTCAGGACATGCCGAGCAAGGGGCCTGGATCTCTACCTCGTTCGCTCCTTTCTCAGAGACTCGAGATTCGACGTGGAAAAGGAGCAGGCGCTCAAGCTCGTCCGCGCCATCATGGAGTGCGGCGTTGGCAGCCTGCCCGACCAGGGAGATCTCGTCAGCCTGTCGGTGATCAGAGCCCTGATTGCGGGGGCAGAGCACAGCGAGGAGAACCTCAAGCGTCTCTACGTCGAGACGCTGGCCGAGCTGGCCGTCTACGATCTGCCGCTCCTCATTCGCGGCGGCGGTCTGCGCACGGTTCTGCAGGCCCTCCAGGATGGCCAGCCCGAGTTGGCACCCTCGCTCATGTCGCTGCTCCTCGTCTTGGCCGACTCGCCCCATACGCGCTCCTTCTTTCGACCCGGCTTTGACCTCGAGGCTGCGCTCTCGGGCTTGACGGATGTGCCCACGCAGACTGGCGCCGTGTACGAAGAGATGCTGAGGAGCACCGCCATGACTGTCTCTGTCATGCTTCGATCCTGGACTGGCCTCCTCTACCTGTGCATGCACGACAAGCGCGCCATCCGCTCTGTGGTCCTGGCCCTGCGCGTGAATGGTGTCGAGGTGCAGGACAAGATCATGGACACGCTCTACGACCTCTTGACCATTCGAACGGCCACCACTTCCAACCTCTCTACCGCTCGACAATCAGCTTCCAACTCGTCAACCTCCCTTGTCAACAGCACAACATCGGCAAAAGACTCGTCGAATCGCCACCAGCGATACCCGCCCGAAGGCTCTCAATGGGTCACTGGCGATGCCCTGGGTGGCAAGCTGAACCTCTACGACCACTACCTCGCCCTGGTCCTCATCATCTTTATCGATGCGGGCTTGGTGGATGCCCTGGTCCACATCCTCGAGCATCAGGGAAGCAGCGACGTGACGCGAAAGGCGACGCTCGTCATGGGTCAGGTCCTCCAAGTGGCCAACCGAGTCCTGCCGAGGGACTACACGGTCAAGGTCCACTCCTTGCCCCATCTTTTTTCGCTCGCCTCCAAATTTGACCACAGCCAGAGCGAGGACCGGCAGAGGGCTACATCGGCATTGGCGGCTATCGATGGCTACCAGCGCGACAGGGCGAGGTCGGTTGGTACTGGCGACCAGAATGCAGGCGGGCTCAGATCGAGATTGAATGGCCGGACAGGAGGCAACGCAGCAGCGATGGCGGCCACGACGACGTCCGCGGCGGCCGCAGCCACTGCAGCTTATGTTGATGGAGCAGGCTCCTCTCTCAATGGCTCAAACAATGCCACGCTGACGGGAACGGGTGCTGGACTAGGCGCAGGAGGGGCAGGTCCGGGCTACGGCATGGCGCCTGGCTCTGCCACGCTCACGCCAGCAGGCCTCGCGGATGTGGACAACGGCCTGTTTGAAGGAGGCGCCAGCACGATTGGAATGACAGGCGCATCGACTTCGCCAGGACCCTCTGCGACCAATGGCAATGTTCCAGGCTCATCGCCGACGAACAACGGCTCGGTCCATCGCGAGCGGTCAAACTCGATGGAGGACGCGATTCGGCGGGGTCAGAGACAGGTCGAGAACACAAAGCTTCGAACGGCGATGCAGGTCGACGACAACACTTTCCGACAGATGCTTCTCGAGACGCAGGTACTGAGCACAAAGGACTATACCAAGTGGAGCTACGAAACGTTAAGCACCCTGTTCGAAGGCACACTCTTCAACGCAAAGAGGCTCGAGGAGGCCATGCGCGGATCCAAATTCGTGCGCAGGTTCCTCGCCTTTTACCACCCATTTACCATGCGCTTTCCGACGGTGCCCAAGACGGCCAACAACCTGAGGTACACAAAGCTGGGATGCATGACGATCAATGTTCTCCTGTCGCACCAGGAGGGCATCCGGTTCCTGGGCGAGGATAAGCTGTTGCGCGAGATCCGAGATTGCCTCGAGCAGCTCCTACCGAACTCTTCGGCATCGATTGTTGCTGCGGCGATGAGGCCGGTCATGTCCAAGGAGAGCATCGAGACGACGCTGACGAGCGGCTATTTCGACATGCTCGGCGTCATGACGAGGTCCAGCGAGGGTGTGGGTCTGCTGGGGCGCTTTCGCATCTTCTCGGCCTTGCATCGCCTCATTGATCTGCCGGGGCGCGACGACCTTGTCCGGCTCGTCATCAAGCATTTTGACTTTACCGTCGAGGGGCACGGACGTGTGCTCTTGGCCAAGATTGCGACGGCGACTTCGAAACCGATGCGGCTCTTGGCGACCCGATCCATTGCCGCTATGATCATCCAGGCAGCACTCGGAGGCGGAGTCGGCGCCAGCGGTGCCTCAGCAAAAGCTGGTGGTGGTTCCGCCTCCTCGGCGGGCACGGCCGCTGCGGTGGGCAGTGGTGCTGACGACAGCGAGGGGCCAAGCGACTGGCTCGTCAAAATGCTCGTTACGCAGCTCTATGACATCTCCAGAGAGGTCCGAGAGCAGGCCGCCAAAGCCCTCCTCGACGTCTGCACCACGTCAAGGAGTGTGCTAGAGACTGTCGTCTCGATGCGGCCGACGCTGGACCACCTGGGAGAGACGTCGCACCCGCTCCTGCTCACTTTTCTGTCCACATCAAAGGGCATGCAGTACCTCTTGCAGAGCGACTACATCGATCGAGAGATGGACGAATGGTTTAACGAGCGCAACCAGCGCTACGTCGTTCAGCTCGAGATCCTCCTTGCCCGAGGCTTTCACATTGACAGGAGCCGGGACGACGCGGCCCTGGCCTCCATCTTTGATGGGACTGTTCCCGCGCATTTCTATGGGGAGCTGGCAAAGACGAAGGAAGGTTGCGACATTCTTGCCAAGAAGGGCCACTTTGTCGAATTTGCCCATTTCATCCGACAGCACGGCCTGGAGGACAGCGATGCCGAGGTGCTTGCGAAGCTCAAGAGTGTGCTGTGGGCCGTGGGCAACATCGGGGCGACAGAGGGCGGATTTCCGTTCCTCGAAGCCGAAGATGTCGTGGAGATGATCGTCTTCATCGCAGAGAACTCCGAGGTGCTTTCGATCCGTGGCACCTGTTTCTTTGTCCTCGGGCTTGTCTCGTCGACGCAGAGAGGGGCAGAGATGCTTCACGATTTTGGATGGCAGTCGTGCCAGCAATCGCTTGGTCATTGCTCTGCGCCACGTACGTCGCGTCAGCGAGCACAGACCGGTCCCGACGTCGTGGGATCTGCGCACTATGAGGAGGTCACCGCTGTTTGCTTGCCTCTGGACGTTGACGCCTTTGTGACGATCCCGCCGTGGAAGGTGAAGGCGAGTCTCGATCTGTCGTACCTCGACCTGATTGCCCCAGAGACACGAGCCGAGCGGCATATCATGGAGTCGATTTCGAACCTGGGCAACTCAATCCTGGCCAACAAGGCCTCGCGGACGCTGGCCAAGCTCAAGCAGCGCCACAAGCGAAGGTTCCTCGATGACCCGAGGCTGTTTGCGAGGGCGCTGGATCTGCTCGATAGCCACCATCTGAGGCAGCCGGTCAGACGGTACATCTGGGAGCTGTTTGAGGTCCGCTTGGATCAGGCCACCGTCGACGGGATCCTCGATGCGAAGAAAAGACTGGTGGAGAGGTCCCATCACTCTGCAAGGCGGCACCACGGAAGCGAGTCCAAGAGGACGCAGCATGCTCATGTTCGGGCTGCTTCCTCGGGCGGAACACCATTGGCATCGAGCCCGCTTACTGGTGCGACGCGACAGCTGGGTGCAACGCTTCGAGGGAGCGGTGCTGATCTGCCAAAGACGCACAAGAAGAGGACACTGTCCACGGCGGCCGCGGCGGCGAGAGCTCCACCTTCTCCGTCTATGGCGGCTGGAAGCTTGCTTCAGCCCTCGCCGATGGAGCAGGCAGGCGAAGCTGCCACGGGTGCTGCAGAGGGATCCGTCAGTTCCGCTGATGCTGCGACGAGAAAGAGATCCGGAGACGAGGTGCTGCCCACTGGAGACCTTCATGATGAGGATGAAGGCGATGTGCTCGATGATGACGAGTCGTCCTCCGAGGATGATGAGGAACGACAAGATGTCGTCGAGGGCGCCGTCGAGGAAGATTCGTCCACGTCTAAGTCGTCCAACGAGGAGGAGGAAGAGGACGATGATGCGGGAGGAAATCTGCAGCAACTCGCCTTCAACCAAGATTTGAAAGCCAAAACGACGACAGAAGTCGACGCCTCAGCGGCTGCAGAGAATAAATTGCAGCTGCCCGTTACCAGGCCCAGGAGGGCCGCCACGACTGATGGAACAAAGCTGACATCGACCTCGTCTCAGCACTCGGAGGGAAACGACGCACTGGCAGCCCTCCAGGCCAAGCAGAGGAAGAGGGGCTTGACGACAGACGCTCCCCAGCCATCGCCGAGAGGAATGGGCCACCTGCCGAAGCTTCACCTTGAACCGAAGCGCAGAGTCATCGGTGGCTTTGCAAGCCCCTTGACGCCCCCCGTCGACACATTCAACTCCAACACACAGCCCTTCTTCTGAGAGGGAGAAGGTATACCATTTGACTTCAGCGAAGTCGCCATTCTCACGTCAGGCAACGTGCCTTTCCCATCTTTCCTTTGAATGCCCCTCTCTTTCATCCTGAAAGGTCCTTTCTGCCTCTTGTGTGCTCCTGCTACATTTCCACAAAATGCCTCGATATCCTTTCTCCCCCTCATCTTCACTTTTGGAGGCTTCGCTCGCCATTGTAACACTGTACAAGTACTTTCCCAAGTCGATCACTTTCGCCCCATACTCAAATTTGCAGATTGCATTGAAGAAAAGGATCTTGGCCGTTCTCTAAGAGGAGAAAGATGCATTTTGGGGGGCGGGAATGTTGATGTTGTCGACGAAAGAACGGCAGCGAGAAGAAAGGAGAGAAGAATGTGTGATTACAGAGATTGGAGAGAGAGAGAGAGAGGTTGTAGAAACACAAGGATGGTTGGGGGGATGCAGAGAGGTCGGAGAAGCAAGGCAGTTCAAACCTCGACGTTGGCCAGCTTGGCGTTGGCTTCGTCGATGTCCGCGTCGTCGTTCTGATCGGCCTTGCCGTCGTCCGATCTGGCCTGCTCCCAATTCTTGAAGTACTTGTCCATGTCGAACTCGTCTCCGGCCCCATCCTCGTCCTCTGCTGCGAACATGTCAGGGTTCAGCGTGAACATCTCACGGCCGCTCAGACCAGCCAGCTTGTTGGCCTGGGCCTGTTGTTTCTTCTTGTTCTCGATGGCTTCCTCCTCGGCTTGCTTCTTGTCCACCCGCTGCTTTTTCCATGTAGCGAAAGTCTCGGCTGTCACAGGTGTGAGATTCGATCCAAGCTGGTGCCTGGCTGTCTCGAGGAACTCTTCCAGCGAGATCTCGTTTGCTTTTTCCGCTTCCTCCTTCTCCCGCTTCTGTGACTGGAGCACGAAGCCCGGAGGAAGTCTGTGCTTGTACATGCACTTCTCTCCGCCATTGGGGCACTCCCAGAACCAGCCGTATTTCCCATCCTCGACAGCTTGCAGGAAGAACTTGCAGACCTTGTCCGTAGTGCTCTTTGGGTTGCCGTGCTTGCTCAAAATGACGCTGTCCAGCTTTGCCCGGTCCCACTTGTCCATCGTGTCGTCCTTCTTGTCGTCGCCCTCTCCCCCATTGGCCGACCCATTGGCAGCATTCGCATCGCCCTCTCGCATGTCCGTGTACAAGTCCTTCTTCTCCGTCTTTCTCGATGCCTCATCCTTGTGCGCAAACTTGCATTTGCCCCCTTTGTCGCAGATGCCCGCCTTCCAAAAGGCGCATGTAATCGTCTTTGGGTCCACGCCAAAGGGAACCCGCGGCTGCGCAATGGCAAACGACGGGTCTTCTTTTCGTGCCTTCTCGGCCTCGGCCTTGAGCCGCTTCTCATCCTCCTTCTTCTTCTCCTTGGCCAGCTGCTCCCGAGACTTGCCCGCTTGCTGCTGTTGCTGTTGGATGGTCTTTATTTGCTGTTGCGCCTTTCCGCCCTTCTTATTCTTCATGCCGAATGTCTAGTAGCACGAGGTCAAATGTCAAAAGTGAGTCGGCTGCTCTCGATGCTAATGGTCTGCGGGCCAGCTCACCTTGTCGACGGCCACCTTTGCGGGGGCGCCGCCGCCACCTCCCTTCTTCGGCGGCATATTGGCTCCTGTGCTCTATATCGTCGAACAATCACAATGCCTCTGTGAGGCTCTCTCCGGATTTGAAACGCCGAGGAAAGGTCGCTTGAATGTTGTCCAGTATGATGAGGTCGCCTGCTCGAACGCTCGGCCCTTGGCAGCTGTCTGCGATCGCAGAGGTGATGGTGATCAAATGTTCTTCACACAAACCAACCTCCATTTTTTCTCTTCCTAACGACACACCTCGCGCGAGCGAGCGAACTTGATTTTGTATTCAAATTTTGCCTCGCCAGTATCTCATTACAAGGCCGCAGAGTGCTTGTATTAAGGAGTCACGTGTGCATCTCGCTCGCACGGTCTGAGAAACGCGCTCTCTTCTGAGAAGGCGCGCTACGACCACCATCCACATCCTACGTCTACCTTTCCTTACCCGACGCTGTGAGCTGGTCCGCGACACATCGACGACCGGCTTGTTCAGGTGAGTGAGTACTTTCACATATGCGGACACGATCCTAACTTCTACCTCTTCACAGACATTCGAAGCATATAGAGCTTCCCATCCACCACATTCAGTACTGTGGAAGTGTGCGCAAAAAAGGGCCGACGATTGTCGAAGAAGCCAACCCGACTCTAGGCCCTGGATTCATCTCGCAAAATGGCAAAGGAAGGAGGCTCAAAGTCAAGCAGGTTGTGAGTTTAATCATCCATGCCCGCAAGTAACGATACGCTGATATACTGCGTGGCCCACGTCCAGCTCTCCCGACGATGTCGTGCTCGGAAAAGTAAAGGGCTACCCTTCTTGGCCAGCGATCGTGCGTAGATCGTCTCTGTCTTGGTCAGGTTCCACTCGCTCATTGTTTCTTCCACAGGTCGTCGACGCAGCAAATGTGCCCAAGAGTGTCGTGAAACAGAAGACGCCCGGAACTGTCATTGTGCGCTTCTTTCCCGATGCCGACTAGTGAGTTGCAACTCTCTGCTGCCTTTTCTATTCCCTTTCCGGAGCTGAAAGACCTTGAAACAGCTCTTTCAACAAGCCATCGGAGCTTCGACTTTTGGACAAGCGCGAAATCGATGCATATCTCGGCGACCCGCCTAAGAAGGGCAGTGACAAGCTGATCAAGGCGTACAAGATCGCGCAGAACCCCGCCGAGTGGAATGACGAGCAAAATGAGATCGTACGAGAGGCCGAAGAGGATGCCGAGGAGCAGCAGGATGAGCTCGAGGGGGACGATGGGGAGGAGGAAGAGGCAGAAGTGGTGGAGGAGAAGAAGAAGAGCAGCAACAGCAAGAATGGAAACAAGAAGAAGGCGCCGCCGTCAACAGAGAACAGCAGTGATATTAAGAAACGGAAGCTGGGCAATGGGGAAGCAAAGAGCACCGCAACGCCTTCCAAAGAGGACCCTAACACGAGCGTCGGAGATGTCACAGTCGATGCCGAAGGTGACGGTGAAGAAAAAGGTGAGTGTCTCCCTTCTCGAACGACAGAGATGGGCACAAGGCTGATCATATACTTCTAAAGACCCCAACTTCGACAGGCTTCATGCCATCCGTCATGCGCTTCAGAGAGCATTCGTGCGCGGCCCCATCGATTCAGACGTGAGTCCATCCCTTTTCGCCAGTGTTGGTGAACCGCAGACTGATTTTGCCATGCAGAGCATGCCCGCCTACTCCCAGACCCTTACCGAGGCAGAGAAATTCGATGGCATCAATGCTCGGATTTTGGTGCAAACGAAGGTGCACAAAGTCCTCAAAAAGATGTTGCAACTGGAGAAGGGTGCAATCCCCCGAGATGTCGAATTCAAAATCTCCGAGAGGTCCAAGGTGCTCCTAGACAAATGGCAGGTGAGAAAAGAATGACGAGGTGGCAAGATGGACGACTAGCTAACTTGCCACTTTTCGAATCACAGGAAGTCATCGCCGGCGCGAAGAAACCGGAGGCGGAAGGGACGGCGGCTGGCACGGACGCTTGAATGAATGGCTGTTTTGGATCTCATCCGCTCGAATATGGCTCAAAATGGAGCCAGATGAAAGCAAGCTTCTCGGATCTCTGTCTCTCACCCCTAGCCCAGTCATCTGCGGGCTTCTCTATTTGTTATATGGTTCCTCTCTCGCCTTCGCTCCCCCTCCTTTCCCCTTCTCTCTTCGTTACTCGATTGTTGTACTTTTTCCAAAACTCTATAAATCTGTCTCAACAACCACCTCTTTCTTTCCTTTCTTTTGATGTCTCATCTGTACCTCCAAAGAGACAAAGAACCTTTCTGACTGAAAGAGACAATTTTGAGGGGGCCAATGGAATGTGAAGTGTACGAGATATGATATAGTCGATGGTTGGGGCTTAGGGGACACTACGTACAGGGTAGCCAATCCGGGATATGAAATGAATCGATCGTGACCAGTACAACGACAGAAAGAGAGAAGGGCCAAGAGAAAAAGGTCAGAATGCTTCATCGTCGCGTGTCGTCGTCATTGTCGTCGCAGTCATGGCAGCTGGTGCCTTGCTCAGCTCCAGACTGCCCGCAAGGTCCAGCCTTGGAAAGTTCATTTTCTCCTCCGAGAGTAGTCCCTCGCCGTACACGAGCAGACGAACAAGCTGGGGCAATTTCGGTTCCTTTCCCTGTGATTGGCTCGTGAGAATCGCGGCATTGAGTTCGCCAGCAGTCTTGAGCCGCTGGGCGGGTGTGAGGAGCTCGACGAGACTGGGCGGAGCTTCGAGGGTAGCATTCTTCTTCGAGCTGGACGTGGTGCCATTCGATGGCGCACTGGCTGCTGCGGCAGGGGAGGAGAGCTTGGGAATGTCAAAGGCCAGCAGAGCCATGGTCCGTTCCAGCTCGGGCAATAGGTCCGGGTGCTCCTCAGCTCGGGGTGCTAGCTCCTCCGCAGCAAAGTGCAGAGCCTCGTTGATGTTGTTAGATCGGATGAGCTCGATGAGTCGTTGCTGCTGGAGGTGGAAGAAGAGGAGGGGATTCGTGTCGAGGATCTATAGGCAGCTCTGACGTCAGTATGCAGGATCTCTCAGACAGAGGTCGAAGCAACGTCTCAGAAGTTTATGGAACATAATCCGCAAGTTTGGACATGAAAGAGGAATGACCTTGCCCCTCCTCGAATAGATTCGAGCAAAGGCAAGACCACTACTCTTCAGCCCTCCTCGGCGTGGTGCATGTATAGAGTCATCCTTGGAAGGTGTGCAGCGACAGAAACTCACCTCTGGATCCAGTTCATTTACTCTCCCGATAGCATCCTCAACGTCTCCCCTCTGGATGGCACTCCGAATAATCATTCGGTTCTCGATGCTCTCCAGGTCGACTTGAGGGCTCATGCCAGTCTCGACTGAGAACCTCTGGGCAGCATCCTTGTATCCTTCAATGACGAGGTAGTCCATCACGAGGCGATTCAGGTCCCTGCGGTAACGAACGTTCGGTCAGCGCTTCCTCCTTAGACAACAATGAGAAAAGCATAGGGAAGAAGGCGTTCAGTGGGCAAAAGTAAAAGAGGTTGTCGATCTCATGTGGTGTTCGGAGAGATTCCCACTTTGCGTATTGGTCTCATCATTCAGACGGAGCGGCCTCGTTGCAACTCACTCTTTGCTGACGGGCACCTCGTTGAGCTTTTTCTCCCACTCCTTTTGGGAGAGCGTCGGCCGTTGTTTCGTGGTCTGCACGCGTACCTGATCAGCACTGGATCCTTTCCCGCCAAAAGCATGGAAAGGCACAGTCTCACCATCTTGCTTGCTGCTTTGCTCCCGCCTCTTCTCGTCGATCGAATGAGCGGGAGAGAGGTAGGGTGAAAGAAAGGAGAGGGATGAGCGACCAAAAAACGAAAAAGACATTCTGCTTGTTTGACCTTTTCCTTTCCACGTGTCGTTCCTAACAGACTAACCGGCCGAGGGGCCGTGCATAGTGTAAGTTGGCAGCCAGTGTTCTTCCTCCCCCTCTCCTTTTGACGATCGTTCACCTTATCTCTGGTTGCCACGCCCCTTGTTTATCATTCCTCATTGGTGAGCACAGAGGTGCCGGAGTGGCCTCAATGGTCGTGATGCTGACAGGTAAGATCAGGTACATTTGCGGACAGATACAAATTTCACCATGGCCGAACGAGTCGCAGACGAGGAGCTTCGCCCGACAAGTGAGTTAGTTGGGCAGTATGCTCGGTCACGAGCCATGAGCTGACCCATGATCTAGCTACGGAGGGGTACAAGCCGGGTGAGAAGAAGTCAGTAGCCGAGTACGCGCAGCTCGACGCAGAAGACGAGAGCTTGGCTCGCTGGAAGGCCTCGTTGGGCATTGGTGCCGATGCCGGGGCTGGGGATCCTAGCAAGCCAAAGGTGAAGTGATGTCGCTCGCCCTCGTCCTGACTGGCTCATCTCACTGATGAGACTGTCTCGTTCACAGCTTACGTTGCACTCAATTTCGCTTGAATCGGCCACTGCACCTGGTGGAAAGGTGACAATCACGCTCGATAACCTCAGCAAGGAGGAGCTAGAGAATCTCAAGAAGAGCCCAATCACCGTCAAGGAAGGTGTGGAGTACAACGTCGCTATCTCGTTCTCGTAAGTTTCATTATTCTCGTCTATTGCATCGAAGCCTGACGTAAGCCCCCGGTAGCGTCGGAGCAGAGGTCCTCTCCGGGCTCAAGTATCTGCACGTTGTCAAGCGCGCCGGTGTGACTGGTGAGCCACCTCCTGCCCTTGATCGCCCCTGTTTGTGCAGAGCTGACCGAAGTTTGCCGCTGCAGTCGACAAGCTCGAGGAGATGATTGGCTCGTATGGTCCCCGTCCAGAAGCATACGTGAAGCGGTTTGCGACCGAGGAGGCGCCCAGCGGCATGCTCGCTCGCAGCGGCAGCAACACCGTCCGGTCAAGGGTCATCGACGACGACGGTAACGTCTACGCTGACTGGTGGGTCATTCGTGTCATCTCTTTGATCTCGGTAGCTCGCAAAGAGACTGATGGATCTGTGACAGGACCTGGGTTTTCAAAATTGCCAAAGACTGGTAATGGTCTCTTATATCGACCGCCGTCCGCCGTAAAACCGTCCATTGTCCCCTTACCCCGAACAGATATCGAGCATCCCATTTTTTTCTCTCTCATATTACAGTCACACATCGTCATCGCCATCGTCTTCCATTCACACGTCCCCTCTTGTTCCTTACATTCCTCGTCCTTTCTCCTCAATCTCAAGTGGCCGAGACCATGATATTCAGTGAAAGCAAATCAAATGCAAAATGACAAAGGAGGTCAGATGCGGGCATCTGGTACAGAAGCTAGTCAAGAACTCGTAGAGAGCTCGAGGCCGAAGAAGGAGATGGCTTCTGCGGCCGCGTGTCTCATGGCTTTGGCCGTGTAAGCATTCTCGCTGTCGCCCTTGATGGACCAGCCGTGCGTGACCCTAGGGAAGTAGACAAACTTGGAGAAGACGTCGTGCTCCTCTGCACTCTTTTCCGCGACGAGCTTGGCGGCCTCCTGCTTCTCCTTTGGGAACTGTTTGTCGACCTCGCAGCACATGTACAGGCCAGGCACCTTGACCTGCTCAAAGTCTGATGCCTCGATCACAGAGGGGTGGGCAAAGGCGACGGCGTCGACCTGCGACTCCTTGGGCGCATTTTCCGAGCCGAGGTAGAGGACAGATGGGGCGCCCCAGCAGAAGCCGATGGCGCCGAGCTTTTTATGACTCGTGTTGGCGGCCCGAATGTCAGCGACGGACTTGGCAACGATGGGATAAGTGGGCTCTCGAGGGAAATACTGAAGCATTTTTACCGTTGTTAGCTCTTCTTTTGGCTTGCAGCAGTGTCATTAGGGCAGGGGTCCACAAACCTTCTTGAGCAGGGCCGGCACGTCCGGGTCCTTGTCCGGGTTTGCCTTCTTGAACGCCGTGATGCTCTCGCCATGGAAGTAGTCTGGCAGGTAAACGCGGGCGCCGAGCGCCTCTGCGTACTTGTCGGCGAGGACGCGGGTGTTGATAAAGTCCCACCCATAAACGTCCGTAACCATGACGATGGCCTTGTCGGCCGTCTCAGGGCCCGTCACGTAGACGTCGTGGTCGCCAATCTTGGTCTCGCTGCCCTTGGCGGTGCCATTCTGGAAGTAGCCCTGCTTGCAGCAGTCGAACGCGTCTGCAGATGCCATTGTGTCGGTGAAAATGTGTGCGTGAGGTGTTTGGTTGCCAGAGAAGAATCGTGGCGAGAAAAAACCTGGGTCAACATGCCCGTCTCATTCGGCAAAGCCGAAGTGGAGGATTTGGATCCTTCTCGCGCGCGAAGTCTATTTCTGTCACATGTGACACCTTGACGCCGAGGATTTACGCTACCCACTGTCACGATCGCACTTTGGACTGGGTCTACCGTCAAGGCAGCGCAAAATCGCTACTTTTCAGAGACTTCAGAGATGGTCGTAATGTACTATTATGAAGTCACAATACTGGAGCAGCTGAGGAAGGACGGCGGAGAAGAAGAAGAGACAGACTTGCCATGGAAGAACCGCGCTGCGTCGCCTAAGATTGCCCAGTTCAAAAGGCTGAAGTGCCTGCCCGCTGCTGGAGGAAAAGTATTTGCCCACTATCAAAGTTGTCAGTGCGCTACACCATCCTCTTTAGGGAGACATGAAAAGGCTAATGTTACGTCTCGCTCCCCTGAAGAGTCTTTCGTCCGCCCTGGAGTTCCGGCGTCGAGCGGTGCGGGCGTCATTACCGGTAGGACATAACTTCACGTGTCGGCGACCGACTGAGCACACTCTCGACGCCGCTTTCGTCTCCTCGTTCGAGAGTTCTGCCATCACATAGGATTCAGATCTTGCTTCTCCTACTGTCGAATGAGCACCTGGAAGAGCATTTTCCCCTGCGGAGGAACCATGATCGACGACACGTACGAACACAATCAGGAGGACGCTTGGAGCATTACGGCGAGAATCGGTCCCTCGGCGATCAATGCCTTACCCAACGAAGCTCTCGTCGAGATTTTGGTTCAGTTGGGGACGGTTCAGGCAATCAAAAGGGTTTCGGTCGTCTGCAAGCTTTGGGACGCAGTGATTCGGAACACGCCGCGTCTATTTGAAGGTGTAGACCTGGGGTACTTCGCTGTCGATAGCCTGGAGAGGATCGAGACCTTGCAAAAACTTGTCCACCAGGGACTTGGCGCCAGCCGAAGCTGTATTCTGAAAACGGCTCATGTCTACTGCGACCTTCATCGCTTCTCTGGACGTCCCGAGTATATGTTGACAGGATCACGTTGCACTTGGAACGATGGGGACATTGAGAGAACATATTACGATGTCGCAATCGGAGGGCGCTGCTCGGTTTTCGATGCGAGCAAAGAGGCGATTGAGACCTTCTGTCGGGCAAAAGACAGCCACAAATTGACCGAAGCTTGGTTGGAAATGTCTCAGGCAAACGAGCGCCTTGGACAGGCAAACAAGCGTCTTTTACAAATTCCTTGGAGTATTAATCTCAATATCCAGGTAAATGGGATCTTCGCAGCCACCACCTTTCCAGCTTGCAGCATCGACCGACGTACCTTCATCACCTTACTCGGGCGTGCGAAGGGATTGAGCTTCGGTGATGTCGATCGAGACTTTGTTTTATCATTCCTCTCCTGCAGACCGGCATCAGTCACAACCCTCAATATTACCGAAACCGTCGATAATGCAGATCGAGGTCCGCATGTCGATCTCCTCACAGATGGTACAACTCTGACGCTCGACTGGGTGCACACTCTGCGCTTAAAAGGAATTCAGCTCAATAGTGCTAACCACGAGGAGTCCGGACGGCGAATCATCGCTCCTCACTTAGCCAGACTCGACCTGAGCTATTATCAGCCCGATCTCGTGCTATTGCGTTCAGCAGCAAACACTCTCACAACTCTGCGTGCTTGCGACCTGTCCTTAGTCTCTGGACAAAGCGACAGCCTGTTGGATCTTGTGCTGGGGATGGAAAACCTGCAGCAGCTGGATATCGAGATCGATTCACCCCTTTTTTGCAGGGCATTTTCGAAGTTCGACGCCTCCGGACGGTTTCCTTGCCCACGTTTAAAGTCTTTGACAATATCCGAAGCGAATCGGTCGCCGTGCTTGCTGACGTTACTCAAGCATCTTGTCGATTGCTTCTACACTCGCGCTCAAAGCAAAATGTTGGACGCACCAACTTGGTTGAGCGCATCGAGTTGGTTCGGTCATTGGAAAAAAGATAGAGAAGCTCTGGAGGGGACGCAAGGGCATGAGAAGCAAGGAGCAGCTCCAACGTCGTTGGAAAGGCTTACTGTATGCAGCCTCGTCTCGTGTTACCAAAACGAGGACCTGGATGGAGTCTTGAAGCTCATGGTCGCACTTATCCCTGAATTCGACATTATTCTAGATTCCGAATTCGACATTCCGTTTAGTGAAGGGACGTTGGAAGAAGAGCAGCTGTCCCAACAAGAGTTCAACAGAAAGCTAGATGATCTTTATGAACTCGAATTCAACGAGCCCTTCGTGCGCTTAGAGTGACGATCCACTACCGTCGCTGACTCCCACCTCTTTGGTCATACTCCATCTCTTATCTTGTTCGACTAACCCGTATAAAGCTACAAATATCTTTATGAAACAATGGCAGATTCGGCGCTTGAAAATCCCTTTTTTCTTTTTAGGAGGGGACTGCTTTCGTCAGACAGCAGAATGCAGCAGAATGGACATTTGATTAGCGATACGGAGGAGCGAGCTTCCCATGATGATGAGGCTCTCCAGCAATCCATTCAGCATAGTCTATGTACAGAACACAACGTAAAAAAGCCCGTCCAAGGTATGCGAAAACAAATGAGGCGAGAAGTCAGGAAGCGAAAGAGAGAGAAGGAGAGGTGAAGCGAGGGAGAGTCGCAATTAAACGAGACAATATTAGATCGGTGGCCGTTTGGCGTCGTTTTCATCCATGAGCGCATCGCCCGTGGCGGCCTGCGGGTTCGTCTTTGTCACGGCCTCTTCGACCGCCTGGACAGGCTCCTTGGCCTTGCTGGCCGCCTTTGCCTTCTTGCCCGTGCCCTTCCACTGGTGGATCCTCGCTACATAAAAGAGGACAAAGCAGAGGCCCACATTGAAGGCAATGTAGGCCACGATGAGGCCCAGATTCCTAAAGCGGTGCCCCACATCGAGCTTGAAGTTGTTCGTGCTGAGCAGCGTGAGGTACGTGTCGGCCTGCCTGTACTGGCAGTACGAGCAAGTTCCATCTGGCAACGTCGTGTAGTAGCCGGCGCTCGTCTGCTGGAAGCGGCCGAGATACGCGTCGCACGACTGGCCAGCGGGCGGGATGACGATGTTGGCTTCCTTTGCCGTGCACTCGACGGGTTCGCCTGCCAGGACGTTTCCGAGCAGTCCTTCGAGGAGGTAGGTGAAGGGCGACAGGGGCACCATCCACGTCGACCAGAACGTTGGCATCTGCGGCGGAGGCTGCACGACGCCGCAAAAGACGATGACGAAGCTGAAGAAGACGGAAAACAGAACGCTGGCCAGCATGGCGTTGGCAGCGAGGGCTGCCATAGCGGCTGCAAAGGTCTGGAAGTAGATCTCGAAGAGCATCAGCGCACCCCACGAATAGGCGGAGCGAGCGCTGTTGAAGCTGAACTGGATCATGAACCACCAGGGGAGCCAGAACAGGGTCCCACCGACCATGTTCCAGGGAATCTCAACGACAAGGGCGGCGAAGAGCATGACGGGCCACGAGTAGGCCTTGCTCGGCCTCTCGCGCGCCTCATACAGGCCACGGAACGAAATAAAGACGGGCTGGAGCTGCTGAGAGAGTGACGTGGACAGGACGAGGGCCATGAAGATGGAGAAGAGCTTGTTCTGCAGCGAGGCGACCGAGTAGAGGCGACCCTGGCCCCAGAAGGAAGAGCCGATGAACAGGCCAGCGACGAGGTTGAGCAGCAGCTTGGCGCTCAGGTAGACGGGCGACCTCCAGTAGTGGACGAAAGCACGCTTCGTGACGAGTCTGAGCTGCGTCGCAAACGAGGCAGCATACTCCCTACTGCCTCTCGACTCGTCCTCCTTGGATCGCTGTCGCGCCTGCTGCTCAGACTCGATCCTTTGGATGTCGGTATGCATCTTCTTGCACAGCTTGCTGTCCAAAAAGAGCTTGTGCCAGTCTCGCGTGGCCGTCGACGCCGCACCGGCGCCAATGACATCGAGAATGTACTCTGCGGGGTTCTCGTCGGGTCCACACTCCACTCCGGACCGCTTCTGGAAGTAGTCGAGGAGCGTCTCGCAGTGATGGCCCAGATCGCCAAAGTAGACCGTCTCACCTCCCTTTTTGAGGAGGAGCAGTCGGTCGAATTGGTCAAAGAGCTCGGCCGATGGCTGGTGGATCGTGCAGAGAATAGCTTGTCCGGCGTCCGCCAGCTTGCGCAGAAATCGAACGACGCTCCATGCAGCCTGCGCATCGAGTCCGGACGTGGGCTCGTCGAGGAACAGGAGGAGCTTGGGCCGCGCGGCGAGCTCAACGCCAATCGTCAGGCGCTTCCTCTGCTCGACGTTGAGACCCTCGCCGACTTCGCCCACGATGGCCTCTGCAAACGGCTCCATCTCGAGCATGCGAATGACCGTCTCGACGTACTCGAGCTTTTCCTCCTGCGGCACCTCGGCCGGCTGACGGAGCAGGGCCGAGAACTGGAGAGCCTCACGGACAGTCTGCGTCGAGAGGTGCGTGTCCATCTGCTGGCAGTAGCCCGTGTCGGCCTGGAACGAGCGAGGGAGAGGTCTGCCCCCGACCATGAAGTCGCCGCTGATGACGCCAAAGTCGACGCGCTGGGCGAGGACGTTGAGCAGCGTCGTCTTACCCGCTCCCGAAGCGCCCATCAACGCGGTGAGCTTGCCGGGCGCGACATACCCAGACACATTGTTGAGCAGCTTCCTCGGTTCGCCCTTGATGAGAATGTCAAAGTTGACATTGTGCCACGAGAAGACGTCGTCCGACGCATGAATTGCCCGCTTCACTTCCTCGTCCTCCTTGGCCTCTGCAGCGGCGATGGCATTCGGACTCATCTTTTCGACGTCGGCGTCCGTCTTGGGCGACGAAGCGGCCGACGACGAACCGCCCTTTTCGCCGTCGCTTTCGAGGTCGCCAACAGCATAGGCGGCATCGAGGGCATACTTGGGTGCCTTGGACCGCAAAAACACCATTCTTCCGCCCGTCGCGGCTGGGTCCTTTTGCCACTCGGAAGCGAAGCAGTAGATAATCATGAAAAAGATGAAAAAGGCAATGGTGATGCCGGCATTCCTGCCCGAGTGAGCAAACGTGTATCCGTAGTTGACCTCGAGATACTCTGATCCATCAATGGTCGTCGCACCGGGCTGACCACCAGTGACGGCGCAGACCTGGTTGGCTGGCGAGACATTCTCGTACCCCGGGCCCGAAGGCACGAGGGAAAGACAGGGCACGTTCTTGAGCTTGCGAAACTCGTTGGTCATGAGGATCTCAAAGGTAAAGGCGATCGGGTTGCAGTACGAGAGCCACTTCCACCAGACGACCATCGACGGACGTGGAATGACGTAGCCGGCGTAGAGGGCCATGTCGATGATGGCCAGACCGGAAAGCATCGTGGCGACAGCCTCGGACCTCGTCAGGGCCGCCAGCATGCGGAAGAAGGCGACGAGGGTGATGGTGACGAGGAGGACGGTGAAGAGGAAGATGAACCAGGCATCGGGCGTGTAGCTGAGCCCGGTGAGGTAGTAGATGACGACGCCAAAGGCCAGAATGGTGGCAAAACGGATGGGCAGGTCAAGCAGGGTATTCGCCAGCGCGTCTGCAGAGGGGTGGATCATGGCGAAGCGATTCTGGCGAATGACGATAGGCCGCTGCGAGTAGCCGATGGTGACCTCAGTCATGGCAGTAAAGGCGTTGAAGAGGAGCGAGAAGAAGAGGACACCACCACGAGAGAAGAAGCCAGAGGTGTCGGTCGGCATCTTGTAGAAGACGGATCCAATAATGAGGGCCTGGAAGACACTGGCGCCAATGACGATGCTCTGCGTAGGCAGGTCTCCCACTAACACCTGGGCTCTCCTCTTGATGGCCAGGCGGATCTGCTGGGGCCAAGAGATGATGAATCTCGAATTTGGTCTCGTGTGCTTGGCCTTGTCCTGCTTGAAGAGCGAAGTGTAGTCGCGCTTGTACGTCTCGTCCTTGTTGAGCTGACGAAGCTCCTCGAGATACGCCGTCGTCTCTTCGTGGCAGCGTTTGCCCAGCTGCGACTCTCGCCAGTAGTGCTCAAACTCCTGCGCGGTCCGCGGTGCACGGCTCTCGAAGCCCGGCCTCACGATTCTGGCATAAGGGTCAGTCAGACTGACGAGGAAGTCAGCTGTCGTCTGACGGTGGTGCGGCTCGTAGCCCATCTCGTAAAAGTAGCCGAGGGCCTCTTCGACGGGTCCAAAGAAGATCTGCCTTCCCTCGTACAGCAGCGTCACCTTGTCAAACATCCTCGTCAGCGACTCGCCGGCCTGGTAGATGGAGGCGATCGTCGTCGTCTTTCCTAGGTCGGTGCCGATCCGAAGGGCGCGAATGAACTCGACGGCTGTGGATGCGTCGAGGCCCCTGCTGCTGTTGTCCCACAGCTGAATCTTTGCCCTCGTTGCCATGACCTCGGCCACGCTCACGCGCTTCTTTTCACCGCCCGAGACACCGCGGATCAGCTCGTTGCCGACCTTGGTGTTGAAGGTGTGGCGCAGACCAAGGACAGTGCCGAGGACCTGTCGGACCAGGCTGATGTACTCGCTGCGCTTGTTGCTTGCCGTTGTGAACATGACCCTTCTCCGTGCCTGGGGCGCTCGGGTTGCTGCAGCGAAATCGAGCGTCTGCCCAACGGTGAGCGTAGGAAAGTGGATGTCGTCCTCGGGGCAGTAGGCGACGTCAGAACGAAGGAGCGTATCAATCATGGTATGATCAAAGCCCTGGTAGGACACGGTGCCCGTGATGGAGCGGAAGCCGTCCCGGTAGCTAGCCAGGGATTTAAGCAGCGTAGTGCATCCGCTTCCCGGCCTTCCCAGCACCAAGAGCATCTCGCCCGGCTTGACGTGGCCCTCGAAACCGTGAAGGATCGTCTTGATAGGTGGGTAGCGCATCGCCCGTATCGTAGAGCCGATTCTCAGCGGCTCCGTCAGCACGTCGCCGATGCTCTTGGAGAGGCCCACGCCAGCGCCGATGCCAGTCACCGTGTAGTCCTGGAACGCCAAGCCCATCGACCGACTCCCGTGCCCGCCTTCATCGCGCCTCTGGAGAATCTGCGTTAGGAACGTCTCGAGGTCGAAGCGGCCCGCTTCGTCGAACGGATCTGCCGTCGCCGGCCTCGTGTCCTTTTCCACATCGTCACCATCGGCATCGTACGTCGTCGTGACCTTACTCTGCGCAGTGAGCTGCCGAGTCAGACTGGCCGTGCCTCGGGGGTCGAGCGATCCGATTGGAATCGACTTGTTGCTCCGGACCCGCTCCAGCCCGTCCGGCCGCACTTCGTCTCGCGCCTCGCCATCGTCTCTGTGCTGCTGCACCACCGTCTCGATCTCATCACGCGACTCTGTGCCGCCGCTCATGATGAACAACCTTGGATCCGATGCGCAAGCTGCAAAGCGCTGTGGCGGATCAGCAATGGAAGCAGCTTTGACAAGGTCGACGAAAGGGTTTCGCACCGCTTATTTCCTTTCTTCTCCCAGCCTGCCTCTTTATCCTCCAACAAAAAAAAAAAAAGGCAGCTTCATATTCCCGCGATGTGGTACGATTTGCCCGGAAGGAGATTTCTTCTTATTTTTTTTTGTTTCACTTCGTCAGCAGGTCCACCTTGAGGCTAAATTGTTTGTCAAAAGGGGCCTACGGATGTCAGCTTACCTCGTTCCTAGTCGCTGCCTTCCTTCTTTCATTCTCGAACAAAGAGGCCCCTGCACCGCACACTGTCCTTGCTTGTCATTGGCCAATAAGTATCAGCCTATATCGTTCCATCAGCCCCGTCCTCTTCTGGTGCACTTGGTGTGTTCCCCCTCTCCGCCGCCCCCTAGGGACGGCACAACAAGCAGATACAAAAAAATCAAATAAGTCGGAACATGCGTTCTTCCGTTTTCAGACCCAAAAAAAGTGGCGGAGCACATCGCGCTCGGAAATCGGATCCCGGCAAGTCCACGGAGGAAAGCCAAGGCAACCGAGCAGGAACCGGCGAGCGCTTCGCCAACGAGGCATGGTGGATAGTTGTAGCAGAACGGCGTGTTGCATTCGCCAGCAGTCAAGCAGGTATGCGATAGAAATACAGATGCAGAGATCAGAGAGAGCAGCAGGATCAGAAGTCATCGTCGGGCTCGCTCTGGGCAGAGGCGGACTCGACGTCTGCGTGTGTCAGATTGGTCAGTTGAGACACATGCGGTGGGCAGGCTAGAACGAAGTAAGCAAGATACCCACCAATGTATTCGCCGTCGCTTCCTTTGCTCCTCTCGATACCGCTCTGGCTGAGCGGTAGGCCTGTCGATGCCTTTGCCAGGGCATCGTTGGGCCTCGATGACCCGAGAGGGACGTCAGGACTAGACGCGTTGCCATCCGAGTCGGCTTCCGATTCGTCGTCGTCGTCGTCTTCCTCTTCGTCGTCTTCGTCATCGTCTGCATCATCACCGCCGTCGTCATCGTCTTCCTCGTCGTCGTCGGCCTCCTCCCCGTCCTCATCGTCACCGTCCTCGTCTTCGTTGTCCTCTCGCTTTCTCTTTTTCTCCTTGCCTGTGCTTCCCTTGCCCTTGAGACTGCTGGCCAGAGCTGCGCTTGTGCTGCTCTGGTACCGATTCGGGTTCAAGGGGGATGCCGTCAGGGGCTGAGACGAGTTGGCTGCCGCACTCAGCACTGCAGCTGGGACCGACGAGGCATTCGGAGGCGGAGAGTCAGAGGGGCCAGTGCCCTCAGCTGTTCAGAAGACAAGATCAACAGCATGCTTCAGAGACGATTAGAGCAGAACGGTGGGCTCACGAGTGCCTGTGCGGGCCTGTTTCGCCTTTGGACCCGGGCTGGCGCTCGCCGTTCGTTTACCGCTGTGTACGCCCAGCGAGTCCGCAAGAGACCCTGACAAGATGGACTGTCAGATGGAGGCAGGAGGAGTACAGGGCAGCACGGGGGCAGGGACTTACTGCTCTTTCTGTTGCCGCCTTCATCGTCGCTGGTAGCCGTCGGCGTGGGTGTGGGAGTGCCCATTCTGCTTCCATTGCCATTCGACTGCGAAAGGCCCGCTCTTTTTCGAGCCTCGAGGGCACTCTTGACCTTGCTCCGGTCCTTTGCCGCCCCGCCAGCCTTGCCCTTTCTGCGAGCTATGCCGCCCTTTCCGACACCAACACACGAGGCCAGGTGCTGCGCGTAGCGGTTTGCTGATACCTGGCGGGAGCAGACGAGGCAGGCTAGCAGCGGATTGTTGTGATAGATGTCGAGGCCCTTGGGCTGCGGTGTTGCAGCTGCACTTGCTGCCTCTCCGCTTGCACCGTTTGCTGCAGACCCTTCCGTACCATTGCCGGCATTGGCTGACGATGCGGCCGCAGGCGCAGATTGGGCATGATGCTCGGCCTGACAGCTGCATACAGAACCCATTCTAGCATGAGCTGCAGGTCTCTCAATATCCCAAGCCTCTCTTCTTCTCACCTGGAGCGACAGACGGGGCAGCCTCCCTCAAGAGAGCCCCGACACTTTTTCTGCCTCGTTGTGAGCGAATGGGCGTACAGGGCCGTGTCGATGACGATCTCCTGGAGGAGCGTGGCCAGGAACCGATTGGCGATGAGGTACTTTGCGTCCTCAGGGTTTGCGCCGCTGGCCCCGCCAAGTCCATCGACAGAGACGTGCGGCTGTGGCGTCTGGTCCACGGTCGACAGACTGGTGGCCATCGACGACGACCGCCGACTGTTGCCTGGCTTCGAAGGCATGGCCGACGAACCTCTTGAGAAATAAGACGCCGGTAGCTCAGAGCTTGTCTCACGCCCTATGCGCACCGATGTCTGCATGCGCTCTCGGCCGGGGAAAAAGGGACGCGAACGCACGTTATGTGCGCATGTACGCCTCTGGACCCACAGTCAGCCCGAGGCAGGAAGCCTTTTTTAGTCTAGTCCAGCTGCGAGAGTATTTGCAATATTTTTTTCTCTCTCTAGCCTCTAGCCTAAGTCGATTTCAATTTTGATTTTTTTTCGCGGGGAGAGGGGGGCGGACGCGTGGGGCGCACGGACAAAGGATAAATGGAAGAGCAGGGAGATCAGAGCTTAGGCTATTCTATGGACGACGGGTTTTGCTTCGGCCGCGATACAAAAGGCGGGAGCCGCTGGGAAAGAGTCGGGCTTCTGGAGTTTGGGTCAAGATTTGATGAACAGCTCTGGTGTGGGAGTCCAGACGGTGACTCCAGTCGTGTGATCGCAGCCTTTGCTTACACTGTCTGCAGCTGGAGAAGCAAGAGATAAGAACCAAAATTTGGCCTCTCTTCGAAAGGACAGTTCCTGAATTTGCGCTTAGCTTTTTTTTTTTTTTTTTTTTTTTTTTTTTTTTTTTTTTT